>NC_057794.1:172282301-172296412 GCF_018294505.1 Triticum aestivum | reverse complement strand
GGCGCCGGACGGCGGGGCGAGGGGCGGCGCAGCGAGGCGCCCGGGAGGAGGAGGCGAGGCCCGGGCGTGGGACGGAGGGGGCCGGCCTTGGGCCCGGCGGGCCTCGGCGGCAGCGCGGGCAGGAGCCGCCATGTGGCGTGCCCTGGTTCGCCGCGGGCAGTGGCGGCGGCTTGTCCGGCCGGCACGGACGTGTCCGGCGTGGCACGGTAGATTTTTTTAGGGTTAGGGGTGGAGAGGACCCGGAATTTTGGAGGAGGGGCTAGTTTTATAGGTAGAGGGAGCTAGGAGAGTCCAAATGAGGTGCGGTTTTCGGCCACGCGATCGTGATCGAACGATCTAGATGGTGGAGAAGGCTTAGGTGGGTTTTGAGCCAAATTGGAGGGGTGTTGGGCTGCAACACACACGAGGACTTTTCGGTCCCTCGGTTAACCGTTGGAGTATCAAACGAAGTCCAAATGATACGAAACTTGACAGGCGGTCTACCGGTAGTAAACCAAGGCCGCTTGGCAAGTCTCGGTCCAATCCGGAAATGTTTAATCCTCACACACGAAAGAAAGGTAGAAATGACCACCGGAGGAGAACGAAGCGCTGGAATGTAAAACGGACAACGGGGAAAATGCTCGAATGCATGAGATGAACACGTATGCAAATGCAATGCACATGATGACATGATATGAGATGCATGACAACGAGAACATCACACGGAGACAAAACCCGAACCCGAGAAAATAAAATAACTTAACGCCGAAAACGGCAAGAGTTGGAGTACAAATTGGGAAAGTTACATCCGGGGTGTTACAGAAGGCGTGGGTAAAAAGGGTGAAGCCGTGTCCCTTTATAAGGGCGGAAGAGGCGATGCGCCTCCCCACTTGGTTGGTAAAATCACTTATTCCCCAAGCGCTGTAATTGATGGTGCGGTTGGGTTACCCACGTCCGTATTGATGAGAATCCCATAATAAGAGGGACACGATCTCTGCTTTGACAAGACTTGTCAAGAAAACCAACTCGCGATATGTGCGGTGCTGGTTGAGAAAAACGGTTCGAATAATGACCGGGCCATGACATGATGTCATGCTGTCAAAATGTGTCAGTAGATTAGATTTGTGGAAATATTATTCTCTCTGCGGTGGTATGTGGAACTTGTTTTGCAGAGCCGGACACTATCCTTGTGTTCACAATATTCTATGGAGTATTCGGAAGAAGAACCTGCCTTGCAATGCCGAAGACAAAACTACGCGCCGGACTCATCGTCATTGAAGCCTGGTTCAGGGGCTACTGTGGGAGTCTTGGATTAGGGGGTCTCCGGACAGCCGGATTATATCCTTTGGCCGGACTGTTGGACTATGAAGATACAAGATTGAAGACTTCGTCCCGTGTTCGGATGGGACTTTCCTTGGCGTGGAAGGCAAGCTTGGCAATACGGATATGTATATCTCCTCCCTTGTAACCGATTCTGTGTAACCCTAGCCCCCTCCGGTGTCTATATAAACCGGAGGGCTTAGTCCATAGGACAACATACAATCATACCATAGGCTAGCTTCTAGGGTTTAGCCTCTATGATCTCGTGGTAGATCAACTCTTGTAATACTCATATCATCAATATCAATCAAGTAGGATGTAGGGTATTACCTCCATCAAGAGGGCCCGAACCTGGGTAAACATCGTGTCCCCTGCCTCCTGTTACCATCCACCTTAGACGCACAGTTCGGGACCCCCTACCCGAGATCCGCCGATTTTGACACCGACAGGGAGTCTTTCTGGATTGGCCCGGGGGAGGCGCAACCACGGTAGTGCGGTGGGGCGGGGAGCGGGTTTTTGGCCGGGTCCACAGACGGTGGAGGCAGGATGCTCTGCCGTTGGTCGCTGGCTCTTCGGGGAAGATTCCTAACAGTGTTAGCCGGGAGGCACAAGACGGCCATCAAGCCATCCGGCGTAGATCGGACAGTACCAAAATAAAATAAAATTGTGTGACCCCAATTTAGTCTTCAGTCAGCAGATGTGTGACCACTCTCGTACCTTGCTATTGATCTCTTAGTGTATTTCTTCAAATCAAAGAGATGTGTCGTTGTTAACGTTATGCGTTATCTGCATCTTCAGCCACATCGTCTTCCGACTCACCGCAGCTGCTCCAACAAGGTAAGAATACACCAGAAGGGAGCTATAGTCCCCACTCAATAGTTCCCTGCATCGAATGCGCGTGTCCAACATGGACAACCACGACAACTGTAGGGCCATCGACAAGTCAGCACATGATGCTCACTCCTATGGATGGTGGCCAAATAGGTTGTACCCTCATCTTACTTGTGTGCAACATTTATGGCTTTGTTATTCATCTAAGCATGGAAAATAGATTATCACATTTCACTGTATATTCATGCTGATCTCTTACGAGTCTTGTACAGGAGTTAACGTTATTCCATAGTTCAGCGAAGGTACTTGTTCTTTAGGTAACGTTGTTCCATAGTTATCATCCATCAGCCAATGCTATCCCACAGGCTAGTGATTATAGTATTATACCACTTATAGTATTACCTATGTTGTTCTTTAATACTTTTGTGTGCCATCTAGTTAATCTCGAGTACAAACGATACATATTCTGTAGCCTTCATCTGTTTTCTCCCTTTAGTTTTTGAGACTTGTTGCTTCTAGTTAACGCCAGTCCTACTATTTATGTCGTCTCCTACATGCACTCATTACATAAATCTAACTACTAGTTGTCTTCCATGCACGTCAGATATAATTGCACACACTGATATATCTACAAGAACCTCACAGAGAAATGTAAAGGCCAATAAACTTGATGTCAATGATACCCAATATGATGGAACATGTACAGGCAGTTCTTCAGAAGACTTGCAGAAAGATGTTGAATCCTATTCACCCCACAAGGTCCTTTTTCTAACTTGGCCCATGATATGGGTACAACATGCATATAATGTCCTGGAGTGTATCTACTCTGTTGCAATGCCATGTGCTTAGCATGCTGATCATGCATGTAAATATGTCATGCCTTCCTGTTTTTCAGTACCTATTCCATTCATGATAACATGTTTTCAAATTCAAGTACTGTCATTCTACTCTATCACAATGCCATCTGCTTAATTTGGAC
The DNA here is from genome assembly GCF_018294505.1 of Triticum aestivum. Lineage (NCBI taxonomy): Eukaryota > Viridiplantae > Streptophyta > Magnoliopsida > Poales > Poaceae > Triticum > Triticum aestivum. Next base: position 172,293,303 of record NC_057794.1, on the reverse strand, counting down.
ATCATGCTTCTGAATATCTTATGCATTGTTATTCATCAGTATGTACTTCATCTTCTACCATACCATGTTTTTTTACATTGAAGTGATGTTCTAGTGCTCTGTTGCAATGCCATCTTAGTTTCCCAATCATACACGTGTATGTTGCCTTAGTTTTTTCTGTATGTATTCCACTAGCATACCGTTTTACATTCAACTAGTGTTTTTTTACTGTGTTGTCCTGTCGTATCCCTAGCTCTTACACCATACTCCCTCCGCCCGGATTACATGTTGCCGAAATGGATAAAAAGGATGTATCTAGAACTAAAATACGCCTAGACCCATCCATTTTTTTCCAGGTGGAGGGAATACATGTCAATATGTCATGCCTTTCTATTCTTCAGTACCTATTCCATTTCTCTGTTGTAGCATGTTTTATAATTGAAGCACCATTCTTCTATACAAGGAATGCACGGGGAAGACGACTATGTTAGAATCTGAAGGGTTACAAACCAGGTCTTTGCAAAAGATCCAAATGCCAGGAGATAATAAACCAACTCCAGTTTTTATAGATATTGCTCCAGCACAGAGAAATCCAACTCCAACTGATAATAAGCAGATTCCAGTGGCCAAAGAACTAGTCCGCTTCAGTCCAGCAAAAATATGTCAACTCCATTCTAAGAAGCGTATGCATATCCTTGCATCATGAAATTTTATAGCATTCTGATCATATTTTCTACATGTTTCTTATCCATCTCTCTTTTAGAAAATAAGGTTAAATGATAGAAGACTTCCTTCATTGGGATTGTATTCGAGGAAAATATCTTGCGGGAATTCTCCATGCTCCAATGCTGATGTAAGTACCTGTTGTATATCACTATATGTTTACATCAGCATTTATTTTGTTAATCGGCGTGAATCCAACCTTTATCTGATCTAAAATTAGTTGTAGCAAAATGTTAAAGGCGCCAATGTTGATTTTTGTAAAGAAAACTACCTGGTAATTTTGCATACTGAGCTGCATGAGTGTACTATCTCATATCATGCACATTACTGAATTGTAGTGCTGCTCTGGTTGCCCATTCATTAATTGTGTCAATGTTGCTTTTGTATTACCTTACCTGGCTGATGATAGTTGTGCCATATTGTGTTAATTTGGTGTTGGCTAGTTGCCCAAACGTTCGTTGTGCCAATGTTGCTTTCCTATTATCGGACTTGGCCAATGATAGCAATGCTAGTGTCTTAATTTGGTGCATGCTGCTGAACATAAGAAGACAAACTCTGAAAACAGCAGGGCAACCCCATTGTTTCTTTCCAATAAATCTAGGCCAGGTAATATGGTAATAACTCATGATTAATCTGTTTGGTTACCCTCCTAATTTATGTTATGATGAAGTGGTCGAGACACTCTCCACTATCAATAATACAAGCCTGCCAAAATCGCCATCTGAATCTGTTCGGTATCCTCTATCTTGAATGCAACGGAAAAATTGTATGCTTGTGAACCAATTAATGGCTGAAGGAATGATGGAAATGGTGGAGGAATCATAGGTGCAGAGTCGTGCGACACAACAACTGATCAATGTTTTCCGAGACAGAGTAGCAAAGCAGCAAGAACTTGCCCACATTCTTATGGATGTCATCCGTGCTGAGGTTGCAGATTGTGACGTTGTAGATCATTAGCTTCTATTCATTTATTTGCACTGGCATCAATCTTTGATTGCCTAGTGGATTTAATTTCCTGTAATATATGCTGGATGTGCAACGTTTTTCCCTGTATGCCGTACCTTTGCTTGATCGGTTTTGGTCCTGCGCATAATTTCTCGTCGTAATGGGCTCAAATTATCTAATTTTGCCTAAAGACATGTACGAACTTTAGTGGGCCATTAAGTTAATGGGCCATTACCAGGACGAAAGTTTATGGTCGGCCATCTTAACTCCCGGGTCGTTAACAGGCCAACATCAAAGCGGGAAAAAGGTGGGCCCAATTGATTTCACGGGCCGTTAACAGGCTGTTACTAAGTTCGGGCTACATATGGCCCAACTATACTGTGGGCCTTTAGCAGGCCGAAAGAGACAGCGGGCTTGTACTGGACCATGAAGAGCATGGGCCGCTAAGAGGCTGAAAGTCAGGTCATATTGTAAATGGCCAAACTATGTTGTGGGCCTTTAGTAGGCCGAAAGAGAAACCGGGCTGGTATTGGACCATGAAGGGCATGGTCCATTAGAAGTCCAAAACTCAGGTCTGACTACAAATGGCCCAACTCATTTATGGTCCGTTAACAGGCTAAAAGGCACACAAGGCCGAGAATTGGCACAACACTTAAATGGGTCGCTAAAAGGCCAAAACTTAGGTCCCACTACAAATGGCCCAACAGATATATGGGCCGCAATAGGATGAAAGCCACACCGGGCCAGAAATTGGCCCAACTCTTAACTGGGTCGCTGAAAGGCCAAAACTCAGGTCCTACTACAAATGGCCCAACTGATTTATGGGCCGTCAACAGGCTGAAAGACACACCAGGTCGGAAATTAGCCCAACAATTAAATGGGTCGCTAAAAGGGCGAAACTCAGGTCCTACTACAAATGGCCCAACTGATTTATGGGCCGTCAACAGGCTGAAAGACACACCGGGCCGGAAATTAGCCCAACAATTAAATGAGTCGCTAAAAGGCCGAAAGATGTACATCGTGATGAAAACCATACAAAAAGTTTGAAAAGAACAAGGTCAGCCCAGTAAAAATTTGAAAAGGTTTGCATGTCCACTAAAGCCCATACAAAAAGTTTGAAAAGAACAAGTTTTAACTCTAATGAAAACCATGTTTTGGTGGCAAGCGCAACTAGTTACACCACAAGGAAGAATAGCAAGCCATCTCAACACTCTATTGTTGCATGTGCAGTTCTAGAATTCATCTCAGAATTTGCTGAGTCATGCAACGCAAATATATGAGCATCCAACACGTGTGGGAGTACAAAAGGGAGAGCATATAAAGTCTACTTTCAGGAAAATCAAACGGTGCATCATTTGGAGTCCTAAGTCAAAGGATATGAGAGTTCCAATGCAAGCTATCCAAAGCATTAATTGTTGTGCGAGGTTCCATGAGTTTGCCCCCTTGACCAGCTCGTTAGCACGAAATTGAGCCCCTCTTTTGGGCCAGTTTCACACCTAAACTAGGAGGGTAGTTCCTAGTATAAATACCCCCTTCCCCCACTTCAGCCACAACTCTATGGCAATTTGATTTCAGCATAGGTTAGCTAAGTGCAACCAGAATCATGTTTGAGAGTTCACTTCCTCCTTAGCTCTTGTAATCTTGCCTTGTGAGAGGGTAAACTCACTTCATGATTTTACAACAGTGGTCGTTAAGGCGGTGACCAGTTCGTGCTTCCAACTTCGTACGTGGTTGCATGGATTGGAAACTAAGAGTGTGGTTGGGCAAATACTTGTCGTTGGTTGTTGCATTTGCAATAGTTAGCTTCAGACTTGTCAGGTTTCACTAGTTATCCTTTACCTGACGACATTGTTGGTTGTGATCGAGGGTTTCCTTCGTACCCTTCAGGTGGCGTTGATTCGCATCATAGAGCAGATCCTCCGTGATGATTGGGAAACCCCGTATCATCTTGGTACCAGAGCTTTGGTTGACACGGTAGGATCTCGTATCCCTAGTTTAGTTTGTGTTGTTGTTCATCCTAAAAGTCCAAAAAAGAGCCCCACAAAAAAATTCTTTGCCTAGCCCTTTGCTGCCTTTAATCTGTTATTTTGTGAGTTTTATCAAGTTCTTGTCCACCAAATCTTTGTTTTTAGTTGCTGAGTTTCCCCGCATCCAATCTTGTGCATTTGTGTTCATTTTCGTGCACAGATTGTAGATCTGAATCCCCCACAAAATCGTGTGTATCCTTGCCACCCGGAGTCTGTATTGAGTGTTTTTGTGCATTTTGTAAAGCTCACACCGTGTGCTCTCCATTCATCCTTGTTAGATCTGATTCCCAACATGTTTTCCAGCCAAAAAATCGGATCAGCTCGTCTGTGTGTGCCGCCAAAGTTTCAGCTGCATGTTCTTGTTGTTTGAGTTCATCTATTGTGATTTTTGTGATTTCCCCAAAGTGTGTGTTCAGATCCAAGTCCCTTGTTGAAGGTTTATCAAAAAAAGAGCAAACAAAAAGGAGGTAAAAAAAGAGATCTGCCTAAAGAAAGAAAGTGTGTGCAAGAAGCAAAAGAGAGAAATTTGGGGGCTGTTCTTCACTTATATCTTGAGAAATCCCTGTTTGTGTTGTGAGCTGAAATGTGGCATGTGTGCAAGGTCTTCAATCCTTGCTTGCAGCAAATCTAATTCCTTGGTGTGAGTTGCATGTTCCTCAAAAATATATATATATCATTCCACAACTAAATGCACTAGAATATTGTGTGGATGATTACTTGGTTCAACAATATCTACATTGCAGATTTGTACATATTTTGCTACATATATACCCCATACAAGCTCCACCAAATAGCCCCGCATGTGCAACCCAAGACTTGGAAGTTAGATGAGCTTCGGTTGGTAAGTGAGGTGAACTTGAGTTGTTATCCACATATATGCTTCCAGTACTATAGGGCTTTTGGAGAACTAACCATGGCAGGTGAAGAAAACGAGTATGATGTTGAAGGAAATGGGCATATGAATCAGCCCGTCACACGGTTTCACTTCAATGGATTACGTGATCATCTACGCCGAGAGTTCAGAAATACCCTTGACCCAATTGGAGAGAAGCAAGACAAGTTGTGGAGAGATTTGGAGCAACTTATGTGTAATGTTGATGAGCAACTGACTCAGAATATGGCAGCCATGAGGACTATTATTGTTGCTGATATTGTGTAGAGCTTTGTCAGAACCAAGAAGATGCAAGTGTCCATGGTGAAGAACAAAATGCAACCGATGGGGAAGGTGCTGCCTCCAATGCACGAGCTAGAAGAAATCGTGCTCCTGCTCCCCATGCCATGAGACCTCCTGGTCCCGGACGTGGACATGCTCATGGTAATGGACGTGGTCATCATGAAGTTGCTGCTGGTCGTGGTCTTAGAGGAGGCCACCAGAGAGCAAATCTGCACCATGAAGGTAGTGGAGATATGTTTGATGAAGGTGAAGATGGCATGCACCAGAATGACAGTTTCATCATTGTAGAAACTATGGTTGTGGACACCAAGAAGAGAGGTTTGGAAAGCTAAAATTTATCATGCCCATGTTTGATGGTGGCTCTGATCTAGAAAGTTATCTCACATGGGAATTGAAGGACAAGATTTTCTGCATGCACAACTACTCTAAAGAGAAGAAATTAGCAATGGCCTCACTTGAGTTTGAAGACTATGCTCTAATTTGGTCAGAGCAAGTTCAGATTCAGCAAGAAGAAGAAGCCATGCTGTTGCTACATGGGCAGAAATGAAAAGAGAGATGAGGGCAAGATTTCTCCCAAGGCATTATAGGCGTGACATATTTGATAAGCTCCAGAAATTGAGGCAAGGAAAGTTACCAGTTGAGGAGTATCATAAGGACATGGAGAAGGCAATGATAAGAGCTAACATACATGAAGATGAGGAGCAGTCCATGGCAAGGTTTCTCTATGGGCTGAATCCTAATGTCAAATGAGTGGTTGATTTGCAGCCATATCATAATGTGGTTGAGCTTGTACATCTTGCTTCTAAGGCTGAACGTCAATTGCAAGAAGACTCGAAGCAAAATAGAACTACATCCTTCACCGCTCGAGCTACATGAAGTGGGAGTAAGTTTGTACCTCAATTCAATATTGGATGAGGTATCATGACTAGCTCTGGTGGTGGAAATCAGCCCCAAACACGTGCAGCCATGAGCAGAAATGAAGCATCACATAAGAAGGAGAAGAGCAAATATGCAGCCCCTAGTTCATCGTCCATTGGCTCAACAGGGAAAACTAGTGAGATAGAGTGCTTTACATGTAAGGGACGTGGCCACATGAAGAATGATTGTCCCAACAAGCTTACCATGCTGATTACAGAGAATGGAGAATATGAGTCTTGTAGTGAACCCTAATAAGAAACTGAAGATGGTGATGGTTCAGATGGTGATGAGCATACCTATTGTGATTATGAGCAAGGTGCCTCCCTTGTTGTCACTAAATTTTTGAGTGTGCAGATCAAGGAAGCTGAGAATGGACAACGACAAAATCTATTTCAAACAAGAGCCAAAGTGCAAGACAAGGTATGCAAAGTGATTGTTGATGGTGGGAGTTGTCACAATCTTGCATGTAAAGAAATGTGTGATATGCTTGGGCCGAAACTATTGCAGCACCCCCACCCATATCACATCCAATGGTTGAGTGAATGTGGAGAGATTAAGGTCACACACATGGTATAGGTGCAATTCAAGATTGAAGATTATAATGACACCGTTGAGGGTGATGTGGTGCCCATGAAGGTGTGTCACTTGCTATTGGGCACATCGTGGTAATATGATCATTCAGCTCAACATTGTGGCAGAACCAATCAATATACCATCAAGTGGAGAGGCAAAGACTTGGTTCTTAGGCCCATGAAACCCCAACAAATCATGGCTGAGCACTTGTAGAAAGTTTCTGAAGTAAAAGTAGTGAGTAAGAAAGAGGGAGAGAAAAGGAGAGAGAGAGAGAGAGAGATATCCACAAATCTGTGAGTGAGCGCCACAAGCCAAATATGAGAGAAAAGAACAAAAGAGAGGGAGAGAACTTAGTAATGTTAGCCACCATATCATAATTGAGAGATATGAGGCTCAACCCAAATCAAGTGGTCATTGTACTTGTGTACAAAGATGCCTTCCTTTCAGCTAATGATTTAACTTGTCTCCCAAGTGCTCTTTGTGATGTCTTTCAAGATTTTGAGGACGTTTTTCCAAAGGAAGTACCTGCTGGTCTACCTCCCTTGCACGACATAGAACATCAAATTGACATCATTCCAGGAGCATCACTTCCGAACCGACCTCCCTACCGCACCATTCCTGAAGAAGCAAAGGATATACAAAGGCAGGTACAAGAATTTTTAGATAAAGGTTATGTGCGTGAAAGCTTAAGTCCTTGTGATGTACCTGTGATTTAATTTGGTGCCCACGAAAGATGCAACATGGCGATTGGTAATGGATTGTATGCCTATCAATATTATTACTATTAGGTATCGTCATCCTGTTCCTAGGTTAGATGATATGCTTGATGAATTGAGTGGCTCTACTATTTTCTCTAAAATTGATTTGAGGAGTGGATACCATCAGATTAGGATGAAAGGAGATGAATGGAAAACTGCTTTCAAAACAAAATTTGGGTTGTATGAGTGGTTAATCATGCCTTTTGGATTAACTAATGCACCAAGTACATTTATGAGATTGATGAACCATGCTTTGAGAGCTTACATTGGCAAATTTGTTGTTGTGTACTTTGATGACATCCTAATATATATAGTAGGAACATATTGAACATGTAAAACATGTGCTGAATGTGCTAAGGACAGAAAAGTTATACGCTAACATTGAGAAGTGCTCCTTTTGCACAAACAAGGTTGTTTTTCTTGGCTATGTTGTTTGAGGATAGGGAATTGAAGTGGATGAATCTAAGGTGGAAGCAATCAAGAATTGTCCAACTACAATGAATGTAAGCCAGGTGAGAAGTTTTCATGGCGTTGCTGGTTTCTACCGGAGGTTTGTGAAAGATTTTAGTACAATTGCTGCACCTTTGAATGAATTGACAAAGAAAGGAATTGCTTTCAAATGGGGTGCACCACAAGAAGAAGCATTTCATGAGCTTAAGAAACAATTAACTGAAGCACCTTTGTTGATTCTACCAAATTTCACTAAAACTTTTGAGGTAGAATGTGATGCTAGTGGAATAGGTATTGGAGGTGTGCTAATGCAAGAACAAAAACCAATAGCATATTTCAGTGAAAAGCTGAGTGGTGCACAACTCCATTATTCTGTTTATGATAAAGAGTTGTATGCTTTGGTTAGAGTGCTTGAAACTTGGCAACACTACTTATGGTCTAAAGATTTTATTGTACATTCTGATCATGAGGCTTTGAAACATTTGAAAGGCCAAGCTAAACTGAATCGTAGACATGCTAAATGGGTAGAATTCATTGAAACTTTACCATATGTTGCGAATTATAAGAAAAGAAAGGAAAACATGGTTGCTGATGCTTTGTCCCGTAGGCATGCTCTTTTGACACAATTAGAAGTGAAGGTACTAGGACTTGAGAGCTTAAAAGAACTGAATTACACTAATCATATATTTTCAGAACCATATGCAAAATATTAAGATGGGAAAGGTTGGGATAAATACCATGTGCATGATGGGTTCCTTTCTAGGGCTAACAACTTTTGTGTACCAGATTCGTCGGTTAGGCCCTTGTTGTTGCGGGAATCACATACGGGAGGATTAATGGGACACGTTGGTCGTGAGAAGACTTATGATTTGTTGGCTGATCACTTTTATTGGCCAAAGATGAGGAATGATGTTGAGAGATTTGTGCAGCGATGCATCATATTCCACGGAGCTAAATCTAAACTGAACTCCCTTGGTTTATATACTCCCCTACCTGTTCCAAATGCTCCTTGGGAAGATATGAGCATGGATTTTGTTTTTGGACTGCCTAAGACTAAGAGGGGGAGGGATTCAGTTTTTTTTGTGGTTGATAGGTTCTAAAAAATGGCACACTTCATTCCGTGCCACAAGAACGACAATGTTTCACATGTTGCTGATTTGCTTTTCAGGTAAGTTGTTCGCTTGCATGGAATGCCAAGGACTATTGTTTTATATTGAGATGTGAAGTTCATGAGCTACTTTTCGAAAACTTTATGGGCAAAGTTGGGAACCAATCTGCTATTTCCAACAATGTGTCACCCACAAACTGATAGCCATACAGAGGTGGTGAACCGTACACTATCAGCCTTGCTTCGTACAATGATCAAGAAGAATTATGCAGCTAAGTTGTTCGCTTGCATGGAAGTCCAAGTACACTATCAAACTTTTCAGGTAAGTTGTTCGCTTGCATGGAAGTCCAAGTACTATGCAGCTAAGGGAAAGAAAAACTGCAAGAAGGTGACATTTGAGCCCAGAGATCTGGTTTGGATATATTTGTGCAAAGATCGGTTCCCAGAGAAGCGCAAATCCAAGCTAATGGCTCGTGGAGATGGACCATTCAAACTCTTGGCCAAGATCAATGGCAATGCTTACAAGATCGAGCTTCTTGAAGACTATGCTATGAGTCCAACATTCAACATTGCTGATTTGTCGCCATGCTTCGATCAAGAGGGTCAAGAGTCGAGGACGGCTCCTTTTGAAGAGGGGGAGGATGATGAAGACATCCCAGGTTCACCTCGGTTATCATCTTCTCCTCATGATAAAACTCGGCTCTCAAATGAAGTTGCTACAAAGAAGATCTATTTGGGGCCCATGACAAGGAGCCGTGCTAAATAAATAGCACAAGAGGTGAATGCGCTCCCAGCGGATCATAATTCAAATAACCATGAAAACTTTATACTACCTAAATCTTGTTTGCTGATTTTACTCAGGTACAATGTTGACGACAACCAACAATATTCAGCAAATGAAGATACAAGTTCTGAATCCCATAAAACAACTTTGAGGAGAACAAGTTTCAACTCTGATGAAAACCATGTTTTAGTGACAAGCGCAACTAGTTACACCACAAGGAAGAATAGCAAGCCATCTCAACACTCTATTGTTGCATGTGCAGTTCCAGAATTCGTCTCAGAATTTGCTGAATCATGCAACGCAAATGTATGAGCAAGCAGCACGTGTGAGAGTACAAAATGGAGAGCATATCAAAGGGTGCCCAGAAGATAGAGGTCTGCAGCAGTGCTAGTGACAGACACTAGGGCTACAACTTAAGCTCCTATAGCCACACCCTCAGTTGCCCCTCGAGTTCAAACTCCACCAGCTCCTTAGACCTCTACAGATGCATTCGTTGTAGGACTCCTCTCCATGCCACCTTCGCACTCCGGTGCTCCCGGAGATCAAGCTTAGAGATCCGCATAGCACTATGCATTTTAAGCTTTTTGGTAACTTGTTGCCAAAGGGGGAGAAAGTGTATAGATCACAGGCTTCGAGAGAGTGTGTGTTTTGCTTCTTTTTGCCTCCCTTGCTACTTATTTGCTTGCTTGCCTAGATGAAACTCTATTTATGTGTGTGTGAGATACTTGTATGATCATGTGCTTGATCATATCATATTTAATGTTTGTGCTTGGATGAGGATATTCTCTCTCTTATGTATGATCATTCACACTTTGTCTTGGTGATGAGTGCATATTCCATATTTTATCATTTTGAGCAGTCCACCAAGATGTATGTGACATGGAATAGTAATCCATGATCCTAATCGATTGTGCATTAGCATTCAAAAGCAAATCTTAAATAATGCACAAATTTTGCGGGGGCTCTTGGTTATCACATACTTCTCAAAGCGACGATGTATTTCATTCTTATTATCATTTTTCGAAGCTTTGATCTATATGTTGTCATCAGTTACCAGTACAAAAAAAGACACATCTGTGACATTTTGGGCCGAACGAATTTTTTTTCTGTCATACATATGACACTTCTATGACGATAATTGTGACAAAACCCGGTATGATCATAGATGTGATGGGCTCCTACTTCTATGACAAAAAATCATGACAGAAAATGGGTTTTTCATCCTGGGCGGGCTGGAGACGCAGCTGCATGACATTCTTTGGGTCGTCCATGACAGAAAAACTACGGTAGAAGCGAGGGGGAGGAAAATTTCGGCAAGTTCCCGGTTACGGTGGGAAGTCGGGGGCCGAGCGATGCGAGTTTATCTCGTACATGTACGCGCGTGTGTGCGAGGCGTTGGCTCTAACTGAACCCGAGCGAGGCGTTGGGCTCTAACTGAACCCGAGCGATTGCACAGCAGGCTACGCATTACTGAACTCGAGCGATTGATCGATGGCTGTTAACTGAACCCGGTCGAGCGATTCCTTCGCTACTCCTGCTAACTGAAGCCGATCGATTGGATGA
>NC_057794.1:172272934-172281874 GCF_018294505.1 Triticum aestivum | reverse complement strand
CCTTTCGACCGTAGGAGGTCTGTTTCATCCGTTTTGCGGTACGCCACAACCCTCCTGATCAACATGACCCCCGTTTCGACCGTAGGAGGTCCCTTTCGTCCGTTTTGCGGTACGCCACACCCCTCCTGATCAACAGGACCCCTGTTTTGACAGTAAGAGGTCCGTTTCCTCCGTTTTGCGGTACGCCGCACCCCTCACGATCAACAGGACCCCTTCCGAACATAGGAGGTCCATTTCCTCCGTTTTGCGGTACGCCAGGCCTCATTTCCATCGCCTGTTCCGTCCAAGCCCTCCCGATGAACACGGCCACGCATTCTGTTCTGATCCAGCCGGTTGGCTCCCACGCGTTCCGTTGCCTCCCGATGAACACGACGCATTCCGTTGCTTCCCCATGAACACGACGCGTTCCGTTGCCTCCCCATGAACATGACGCATTCTGTTGCCTCCCCAAGAACACGACGATGACGCTGTTTCTCCGTTCCGACCCAGCCATGTACACGAGCCCTGGCCGTACTTATGCGCGAGTAGGCGTTCGAGACCCCGCCCGTATTTACACATATGTGGTCGTATTTTCTTTCTTGCACCCTGGCCACTGTACGTACGTGTACATCCTACGTGCGGGCCTCTACAACGACACATGCGCGCCTCTACTACGACATGTGCGCTCCTCTACTACGACACGTGCGCGCCTCTACATCGACCTGTATGTATGTACATGTTCGCGACCAGAATGACAACGCTACGTACGCTTCGACCAGGTGGGTCCCGACTGTCAGGCACATCCTTGCCTGCGAAGATGTAGCTGGTGGGTTCCAGTAGTCAGGGGGCGAATCGTTTTTTTTGCCCGGACGCACTTCCTTGCGTGCGAAGATGTAGTCGGTGGGTCCTAGCAGTCAGGGGGGCGAATCATTTTTTTTTGCCCGGACGCACTTCCTTGCGTGCGAAGGTGTAGCTGATGGGTCCCAGCAGTCAGGGGGGGAATCGTTTTTTTTCCTCGGACACACATCCTTGCATGCGAAGATGAAGCTGGTGGCTCCCAGCAGTCAGGGGGAAACGTTTTTTCCGTGAAATATAGTGGCCCGTCCGGTGGGTCCCAGCTGTCAGGTGGAAGAATCATTATTTTCTGCGTAATAAGGAGGCACTTCCTTGCTGCGGCCGTGGACCCAGCTGTCAGCCTCTCCACGTACAGTCCACGTCCGATGGAAGTCGTTCCTTCACCACGTTGACCAGGCCACGCCGAGAGCACCACGGCGGTGGACGACAGCGAGGCCTAGGAAGGGGATGACGCGGAGCTGGGGAAGACGCGGCGGTGGAAGCCCGCGTGGAGAGGAGTACGAGGGTTCACTGGTTCGGCTACGGTGTGAGGCTGCCGTCGCCGCGGGGCTTGGCCAGCGGTGGGAATAGTAGGGGGCGGTGAGGCCTCCGTGGCAGCACAGCCGGCCACAGGAGGCAGGAGCATGCGGCACGATCGGCGCTGCTTTGGGCAGCTGGAGCAAGAAGACCAGAGGTTGAAGAAGCACTACGGCCGTTGGATGGACATCGTACGGTCACTGGAGCTATAATCGTTCATATTGACTAAGTTGACAAATCCCTCTGTCCCCGTTAACTTAGTTGGCCCACAAGTCATCCTCCCACTATGGTGGGTCCCAGCTAGCAGGGGGTATTCATTTTTTTGTGCGTAATAAGGAGGCACTTCCTTGCATGCAAAGATATAGCTGGTGGGTCCGACATGTCAGCAGGAGGAACGTTTTTTTCACGAAATACAGAGGCCCTTCTAGTGGGTCACAGCTATCAGGTGGAGGAATCATTATTTTGCGCGTACAGTCCACGGCCGATGGATGTCGTTCGTTGACCACATTGACCAGGCCGCGCTGAGAGCACCATGGCGGTGGACGACGGCGAGGCCTAGGAAGGGAACGACACGGAGCCGGGGAAGACTCGGTAATGGTTGCCCACACGGTGGGGAGTACGAGGGTTTACTGGTCTGGCTGCCGTCGCCGGAAAATAACAGGAGGTGTGGGTGAGTAGAGGAATGGCCTGGCCAGCAATGAAGTAGGGTGGGGCGGTGCGTCCTGTGCGGCAGCACAGTCGGCCACGGGAGGCGGGAGCAGGCAGTCCCACCGGAGCTGGTTTGGGCGGCTGGAGCAAGAAGATCAGATATTGAAGAAGCAACACGGCCATTGGATTGACATCCAATGGTCACTGCTGCTAGAATCGTTTGTGGACTAAGTTGACAAAGCCAAAGTACACGTCAACCTAGTAGACCCACAAGTCAGCCTCCAAATCTGTCCCAAACAGCATACAACCCGAAATTTCTAGCCAGATTCAAAATAATTTTAAATATAAATATACCTTAATTTAAATTCAATGAAATTTTACCCGCACAAAAACAATGAAATTTAAAATATCAAAATCCGAAAGAAAATAGTATTTTGGAACTAATTGCATGTTTGCTATATTTTTTTATTTTACAGCCCATTTATTATTACTTATAGCCCTTTTCTTATTACTTATAGCCCATTTTCTGGGCAAAATGCATCCCTCCTCGTCTTGAAAGATTTCTGGCCCAGCAGGGCGTACCAAAGCAAGTAGGCCTACGTTGGTTATTCTGCAAAAACAAAATAGCTGGCTAGCCATTTTCAGAAAGGAAAAAACCAAACTAGGCTAGTCATGTGCTAAACATATGAAATAAAAGCCAAGGCTAGACGGGCCACGGGTCCCGCACAACACTGTTGATACCCTTCTCCGTCCCAAAAAAAAATTACTACGCGCTGCTGGGTCCCTATTGTCATCCTCACCATGTACAATCATCTCCTTATTCCTCTCAGTTGTTGACCATGTTGACGACACCGGAGGGCGGCGCCGCGGCGAGCGAACCAAGGCGGAGGACGATGGTGAGGCCTCGGACGGGAACGAACAAGAGCCGGGGAAGATCACAACCAGCCGTGGGAGGCGGGAGCAGGCGGTCCCGCTGGAGCTGGTTTGGCTTTGGCGGCTCGAGGAAGAAGAGACTGAAGAAACGCGACAGACATTGAATGCCAATCCAATGGTCAAGGTTGGCACAATCGTTTGTTGATTAAGCGGACACCAAGTAGCATACTATTTTATATATAGGAAGAAAACTGCGAGGAAATGCGTTCGTCTGCCGTCCTCCTCATAGGGAACGTTTGCCACATAAGTGACTAGCACCCTTGGTTTTCAACCGAGAGGTCTTGGGTTCGAGTCCCAGGAGCTCTCAATTTTTTCCTCCTTCCTTCCTCGCAAAAGGGAAAGAAAATCAAAGACTTGGGAATGCGTACAGAACAAGCTAGTGTACCAGTAAAGAGACGTTGCCGAGTTTTAGAAAAAAGAAAGACGTGCTCCTATAGCTGGTTCGAATCCAAACCTAGACTATGACTATATATGGTGCTATGCTACTCTGCAAGTAATGGAATTGACATATCCAACAGTTGCTTCTCCTCTTCTCTACTTACTCTGCCTAGCATCAGAAGCTCTGGCCGCAGCAACCATGTTCGCTGGCTGCTCATCCACCTTCTCTTCAGCAGGCAACAACAAGATATGCGCCAAGTCGCCACCCGTACCATCACCTGTGGGTCTCATCACACCCCCGCTGGCACGTGCACCGCAGCCGATTGCTCATCGCAACCCGCTGCCGTTGGTGTGGTGCCACTGCTGCAAATCACGCAGAGTCATCCGTCGCGTCTCAACCACAATACGCAACCCTAGCCGAGTCTTCTACAAATGCCCGAATCATGGGGTAATAATATGTTTAAGTGTTGTTCTGCTGCTTTCAGTTGCTGATTTTTTTAATAGTTTTGTTGATGATCTTCCAATTTGATTCGTGCAGAAAAGGGAAGATTCGTGTGATTTGTATTTCTGGGAAGTTGCTGATGTGGGGGAATGCAATTACGCTGATTATTTGGTTAGCCGAGGAATCCCAATACCAGCAGGTTGGGGTGTTGGACAAGTAACTGAAGGAACGGCAGAAGAGGAAGATGCAGAGCAGAAGGTTAAAGATGCAGTTCCTCTGATCATGGCCAAGTAACAACTGCTGAACGACCTTGATAGCAATGAGGAGATGAAATAGCTTGTGAAGATAATGGGCAAAATTGATGTGCTCTGTAGGATGATTGTCTCTTTATTTGCAGTGTATGTAGCACTTGTGATGTATTCAGTGGCTACGACATGAGCACTTTGCTGAAACTAGTAATGAATGAAACCTGTGTAGTAGGCTGGGCGTAGTGTTGTGAACATCTAATGATTTCTATTAACGGAAATCAGGGGGTATCCCCTTTTGCTCATATAAATAAATAAATAGCAGAGGCCCTGTCGGGTCAGCTTTGTTCTCATTCGAAGACGTCGAGCAAATTGCAGTCCAACAGCAAACTATGTCATCAAATTCAAGTTTCACAGCCAAATATGAGTATAACTAAACAACAATGTCATCATGTTTTAGTTGTCATAGAATCACCAAACACAAATCAGCATACATAACAAGTGATGTTCTCACAGCAAAATACTAAACAACATGTTCATCAGGTTTCAGTTGTCATAGCAAACATAATTTCACATAGTAGATAAAAAACGTCTTCTGGCAGGCAATAATCATCATCCGCAGCAGCAGCGTCAACATCGTCGCCATGTGTATCAGTCTGAATCGTAATTCCCCACGGTGTCATCTTCTTCTTCGTCCTCAACGTCCTCGAACATTGGCTTCTTCTTGATCAACTCTTGTATGTCCACAACACGATAGGCAATCTTTTCGCCGGCGTCATTGACGTGATTGTTCTCAAAGATATTAGGAACATTTGTGTTATCTTGTACATCAGGAGCAGTATAAGCATCATCTTGTTGTGCAACTTCATTAAATGAATTCCTCTGCTCACACCTTTGCAATACTCTCCAGTCATCGCTACATGCAAATGTGTCTTCCATGAAAAATATCTGTGTTGCTTGATTTGCCAAAATAAAAAGCTCGTTGGTCTGGTACGCCGCCTTATAATTTATGGATTTGAAATAATCATCAGCTCTGGGTTTTGCGATCCAGGAAAATAGGTTATAACAACGATAGCACAACAGAACCACACACCGATGATCCTTGAAAAACTGGAGATATACTGTAACTGAACAATGTCTGTTATGTTAGCATACATTTCAGTTGTCTCTTTGTCATATGTATCCGTGCTCATGATGGCGCTGTTTTGTGTCTTCCTGCCTTCGTCTCGTGCAAGGGTGTTGTAGCGCACATCTCCAACAATGCAAGATTCATAATGTCTTACCCGAGTATCAGGACACATTGCTAGTGAGTAAAGGGCATCATCAACTGCCTGCCCATCCTCCCGCATCTTCTAAACCTATGGTTAGAAAATAGACAAGCTGATCATCTTATGTACTCAATATATTAAAAAAACCGATAGTGCACTTCAAAAGCTTACATGGTTCTTGAACCATTTCGTAAATCCTGCCATAACCAGTTTGTCAATGTTTCTTGGATTTTGCGGCAGTAACTCCTCTTTGTAGATGCTGCACAACATAGTGATCACGTCAAACATCTAAATATATAAGAATGTGCTGCAAGTTTAGTAGATTACGATGTATAAGTTGTAGTACTGCACTTACTTGATATAAGGTAGTATCTCAGGACAGTTATTCAACACATACCAAACCATTTTGTCCAAATCTTTAGGTTTGTCCTCTTGCCGACTCTTCCCTGTAACTCGAACAGAATAATCGAAAACATTGAGCCCGGGATTGTCTTCACCCACCTCTTTGCTAAGCGGACCAACTATTTCAATGTACTTTGAGCAGAATGTCAACGCTTCTATAGCAATGTAGGCCTCTGCAATGGAACCCTCGGGTCTAGCTCTGTTCCTAACATAGCCCTTGAAAGTGTCTAGCCGCCTTTCAATAGGGTACATCTAGCCATACTGTACTGGACCTCTAAGTAGTGCCTCATCAGGTAGATGAATAGCCAAATGCACCATCACATCAAAGAAGGCTGGAGGATATATCTTCTCAAGGTCGCATAGGATAGTTGGTATCTTGTCTCTAAGATGCTCCAAAGCATCTATCCTGATATTCCTACTGCAGAGTTCCCTGAAGAATTGTCCCAACTCTACAACTGCTCTGTATAAGTCAGGGCGGCCCAATCCTCTAAGGATAACAGGTAAAACCCTTTGAAGTAGGACGTGGCAGTCATGAGTTTTCAACCCTTGTACCTTGTTTCCAACTGCACTGACTCTCCTTTCAGGGTTGGAAGCAAATCCATGTGGGAATCTCACACGTGACAGGACCTCGCAGAATTCTTTTCTTTTTATCTTGTCCAAGACATACACAGCTGGTGCCATATCCCATGGTTTACCTTCATCTTGCACCTGCAAATCCTTTCTGATAACTAGGTGTGTCAAATCAATCCTAGATTTTAAGGTATCTTTCGTCTTGCCTTCAATATTAAGAAGTGTGCCGATAATGCCGTCACATATATTTTTCTCGATGTGCATCACATCAAGATTATGCCGCAAATCCATATCTTTCCAATACTCCAAGTCCCACAAAGTGGACCTGCGGGTAAACAATAATCTCTCTTCTACCCTGCCATGCTTCCTTTTCCCGCTACCATTACCAGGATGGTTTCCTAGTGTAATATGCCTGACCTTCGCTAATTCCACTTGAAACTCATCGGCGGTGAGCCTCTTTGGCGCATCACAGTTTTCATGCTTTGCATTGAACACATGTCTTCGGTATTTTCTAGGATGCGGCTTGTCCTTGTCAAGGAAACGGCGGTGTCCAATGTAATAGATCTTGCTAAGTATTGTGTATGACAGCGGATTCCTGTCACAGCGAACACATGCATTGTAACCATGTGTCGTTTGCCCTGACATAGTGCCCAAAGCCGGATAATCATGGATGCACCAAATTATAACAGCACGCAGAAAGAAATCAGCTGGTGGGCTGCTATATAGGTCTCGAGTGAGAACACCCTTCCATAGCTGTTGAAGTTCCTCCACAAGAGGCTCCATGAACAAATCAAAATCCTTTCCAGGACTTTTTGGACGTGGTATGAGCAAGGCCATCATGTAGTTTGATTCTGTGGTGCAGACATTTGGAGGCATGTTGTAAGGGATAACAAGCACTGGCCACATGCTATATGTGGCGCTCTGGTGGCCAAAGGGGTTAAATCCATCTGAAGCTAAGCCAAGTCTAATGTTTCTCGGGTCAGCAGCAAAATCTTTGTGTTTATCATTGAAGCTTTTCCACTCACTGCCATGAGATGGATGGCTCATTACATTCTGATCTTTGTACTCTGGTTCCTAGAATGCCATAATACATCCTCTCTTGTTTTAGCATCATGAAACAACCTCTTCAATCTTGGTGTAATTGGAAAATGTCAACATTATGAGGAATCCTCTTCACAGCATCGCCATCTTTCCATCTTGATGATTTGCATTTTGGGCATTCACTTAATTTGGCATAATCCTTCCGAAACAAAACACAATTATTCTTACAAACATGGATCATATCATATCCAATTCCAACTGCACGAAGGAAATTCTTCATTTTACTGTAGGTGTGTGGCAGCTCAGACGCATCTGGGAAAGATTTGCGGAAAGAAACCAACATCGCATCGAATGATTTGTTGGTCATCCGCTCAGATGTCTTCACCTGAAGAAAGGTGACCATAGCTGAGAATACTGACAGCTTATTTCCTGGGGTGACAGCAACGTTGCATCGTTCCAACAAGCGGGCCCATCGTTTTTCTTCTGCAGGTGAAAGTTCACAGAATGCACGAGCATTTTGTAGCATTGTTTCAATGTTGGTCAAACTCACTGGCTCCGCCACCACCTCCTCCTCCTCCTCTTCCACCTGAGCATCAGGCAGATCAAGATGGTGATCTGCTGCTTCCACGTAATCAATAACATTGACGTTCACTGCTTCACCATGATGAGCCCACCTAGTATATGTGACCGACATCCCATACAAGTGTAGATGATTTTGCACAGTTAACTGGGGTCTTGTAACTGAATTCATACAACTGCTACACGGGCAGAGCACAGCTGATTTCGGACCACCGTACTCAGCTATGATAAAGTTCATGAAGTTTTAAACCCCCTCGACATATGCAACGGAGAATCTTTGAGCAGAAGTTATCCAAGTCATGTCCATCTGTTAGACATACAAATTAGTTCCTCTACTAGATATTACAGGAAAAACATATATGCTTTTTTATGAAGTCCATAAAAAAATACCTAGGTCAATGTATAAAGTTATGGCAAGATATTTGGACAAGAAGATCTAAGTAACGAAATATATGTAAAGCTAATTCAGCAAACAGATTTGAGTGCCAAATTATGGCATGCTATTTCAGCAGTCAATGAGGCCGAGAACACAGCCATCGAACTATCGAAGGTCATCACAGCAACAAAGATCGAGTATAAAACAGTGTAGAGCTATTTCACCTAACAGATTGGCTACTAGACCATGGCAATCTACGTCACAATAAATATATGGCAGGATATTTTAGCAACTAATCAGCCTTGGCATGCCATCTCAGCTAAGCAGATTGAGTGCAGAACAGGGCAAGGAAGCTTCTTAAGCAAAGCATATTTGACAGTAACCTACTTCGGCAAACAGTGAGATTAACAGCGTCTATCAGCTAACATTCAGCGCTACACCGACATGAACGGGGCCTTAGTCTAGAATGCACGTACCATGGGAGAAGCTGACCGCCGTGCATCTCCACACGAACGTCGCCAATGATGGTGGCGCTGACCGCCGTGCGCCTCCACAAGAATGTAGCCAGAGGTGGCGGCGCGGCTAGAGGTGGCAGTCTACAAGAGCCTATTGTGGGAGCGAGAGGATCGCTGAACCGCGGCGCCGACATATCGGCACGGCGGGGAGGGCGGCTTTGCCGGAGCGAATGGAGTGGAGGGGACAGGGGGG
>NC_057794.1:172233264-172272671 GCF_018294505.1 Triticum aestivum | reverse complement strand
GGGGGAGGATTTTCACGCCGTGGGCGGGGGGAGTTTGGCGCATGGTCGGTTTCTCCAAGTGCAGTCCCACGTGTCAGTGAAGAGGCAAGCCGAAGCGCGTTCCGTTTGCGTGAGCCGTGTGCAGGACCGAACATGTGTGGGGTGCAATGCGACCGCGACAGGAGTGTTGTGAGTGTACCACATTTTTTCCTTTAAACTAGGTGCTTCGCCCCATCAAAACAATAATGTGTTGCTTCGTGCGATCCATCGATACTACCACTAGTAATCCGGTAATCCTGACTAAAATGGCGCGGCCGGGTCCATTCCCACGCAATATGCTGGGAGGTTGGCTTAGTTGGGTTTTTTAGGACGAGTAATGCCACACCTACGTAATACCAGTTACGTAATTAACGTAATGTGAAATGTGTGAGTTGTTGATTGTAGATTGGGGGGAGGGAGGGGCCCACCGCCATGAAAATTAGGGGAGGAGAGAGAGAGACAATTTACATAAACCCTTTCGTAGGTTCCTGTAGATGTAGAAAGATGTGAAATCCGTGAATGTGTAGTGGGCGTACTATTGGAGTGCCTAAGATAATTTGTGTATGTATAGACCCTATGTGTTTATTTTACTTTGCATGTTAGATTTGTCTCGGTTCAATAAAAAGTAGAGTTGGTGATGATGGTGTGCCTGTCATCCTGCAATATAGGCCGTCCGATATATATCTAACGGATAGGAAGGAAACTATGACAATTTACCCGCACTCCTCTCCACATTTGCAGATAAGGCTTTCCCTCGTTCATCCTCTTCTCCCACAAGATCTTGATCTTCTATGCAACGCATGGGCATCTTGCTAGTACTCCTACAATATGTATATTATTGTGAAAGTTCATATACACCTACCGAGATTAATGCAAACACGACAGATTTTCATTACATTTCGAACTTTTATAGGACAGAAAAATAAAAGAATCCAGACCCTAAACCTATTCTACGGCGGCGACCAACGTCTGCGATCTCTATGTACAGGGGCGGGGTTCAAGACCCGTGAAGTGAAGGTGCAGTCTCCGGCGAGGAAGAGTAGAACACGGGATACAGACCAGCCAGTTGGCACACCATGCCCTATTGCCTCCCATGCCCTACTCATCCTTGGAGGAGTCCCCGACCTCGGCGGTGCCGGACATTGGACGGCGGCAAGTAGGATGCATGGCTGACAGTGCTCCCGTCATCGGCAGCCAGCGTGGCCACCGCTTGTGCGGTCGCGTCCGCGTCCGGCTATGCCACTATTGTGTCGCGAGAGGCGACTTGAGCGAGGGCAGCGACCTCGAGCTTCATCCCCGAAGACAAGCTCTCCCGTAGAGCGTTTGCACTTGCGAGCAGATGTGGTCCCAGGTAGGAGGACGATGCGCTATGGTGTGGAGGTTAGCTGGGTGTTGCCGCTTTAAGTAGCGCATTCCGGTGAGGCCAAGCGTCCGAGTGCGTCATTAAGTTGCCGGAGTTGGTTCCTCGGGCACCGAGCCTCTTAACGATGACATACGAACGGACGGTATGAACGCGGGCAGCTAGCGCCGGCTGGGAATGCACCGCGCAATGGCGTGAGGGACGAGGGTTTTGGTGTGCCAGGGTAGTCAGCTGCGGTCGTGGCAACGTTGGAGATGCCCTTGGCTCACATGCGATCCCCGCATGTCATTGAAAAAGCAAGACGACCCGGCATGGTCTCAGGTCCAGAGGATGCAGTGGGCCGCGCTACACCACTCTGTGGATGCGTCGTGGTGCCCCGTGCATCCTCGACGAGCCGGGTGTTGGGGTGTGTTTAGATTGTGGCCAAAGTGCACCTTACCAAAATTTTGGTCATGACCCAAAGATTGGTCTTTGTTTCGATGGTTGCCATTTTTTGGCATGCCAATGAACTCTAGACAACTCTAGTTCATTTTTCTTGCCAATGTCGGCCAAATCATGGGCAACCAATACCTCAATCAAAATTTTGGTCATGACCCAAAGATTGGCCTTTGTTTGGATGGTTGCCATTTCTTTGGCATGCCAATGAACTCTAGCCAACTCTAGTTCATTTTTCTTGCCAATGTTGGCCAAATGATGGGCAACCAATACCTCAACCAAAATTTTGGCTACCTAATGCTTTGATGGGGCAACCTTGGGCACAAACCAAACGTACCGTTGATCGTGCCACAACACTAACGCCAACCTCGGCACACTGAAACCGCCCGTGTCTAGCGATGATGTGAGAGTGTTGCTCACCGCGGTCGCTGTGTCCCGAGGCGGTGCTGGAGCTGTGCCCCGTTGTTGGCCCCAACGACCCACATGAACTGTTGTCGGTGGCGAGGAGGTCGTGGGCCAGCTCCTCCATTGGACTAGTCTGCGCTACGTCGTCCCGACGGGTGTGCCCGACATGTCAGTTTCCCTGTTTTCCTGGCCATATTCGAGCGTCAGTGCTCCGCATTGTGCATTAAGCCTTTCACAATGTAGGCCAAGCGAGACAACTTATTGTTTATTTGAGCTATTCAAGTATAATCATGTGGCATTTGCTTATTTCTCATTCCTCTCCAACCCTCTTATCCATCGATCATGTCGCCCTCCAGTCGAGTCCATCCTCCCGCATGCCTCATTTGAACATTCCGCCGAGTATCATTCGCATGTACCCACCCTAGTCCTCTTTCAATCGATCTTCGGACCCCGAGATGAAATCGAGAGGGAATGAGTGGGGGCACGTGAGACCTAAGGGGGATTCAAAATTTTGAATCGGTGATCATAGGATCGGCAAATCATATACAAAGGGTATTCAATGTTCGTTTTGTTTTTGAACATACAATATACTCCCTCCTATCCTTTCTAGTTTACATATAAGTTTTATGTGTAGTCAAAGTATCTCTACTTTGATCAAAAAGGTATCAACATTCAACAACGCCCAATCAATATTGTTAGATTTGTACGTACTCCTAGATTTGTACTCGAGATGGTTTCCAATTTGACTATTGACAAGATTAATAGTACATGAGATGTATAATGTGAAAATTATATCATTGGAAACTCCTTTAACACACGAATTTGACCGTATTCTTTGTGTAAGTTGCATGTCATATATTATTACTCTAACATTTGGTCAAAGTTAGCCTCGAAAAACGCATTAGACCCTGTATGCTTTGTGTAAGTTGCATGTCATATATTATTACTCTAACATTTCTGTAAGTTGCATGCCATATATTATTACTCTAACATTTGGTCAAAGTAGTATAATGGAAGTGGATCCTCTGACGTAGGTATCCCTACCTTACCCTCCCTTTCGGTCACTTACTGGCGGACCCCATGCTTGCTAGGCCCCGCATGTCAGTTACTCAATGGGTTCCACCACGTCAGGGGATCCTCATCCATAGTATACTCCCTCTGTTTTTATTTACTCCGCATAAAACAAAGGGAGTGGTGGTATAATAAATGACGCGGGTGGGGGAGGGGGTGTCGGTTTGCTCTCAATTGCGGTCCAACGAGCGAGAGAAAACGCAAGACGAAGCGCGTTCCATTCGGTGAGCGACGTGGAGGGTCCAGCGTGCCGGGCTGCAACGCGAACGCGACAAGGGCGATGTACAGTCAAAACCGATTGACCAGTCGTCACCGGAACCACTATTCACACCAGAACCTTCGCTGCTCGGCCTACGCCAGCCAATGCCCTAAAACCACACCAAATCTCCAGCCCATTCCCCCACCTTTCGATCCCCTAGCCCACATCAACCTTCCCCTAGTTCGCCGGAAAGCCATGGTGCACTGCAAGATCACTTACTACAAGATGCTGATGCCGGAGCACCGCACAGAAATCGCGGCAGCGGTCGGCGCCACAGACCTCCGTTCCCAAGCTCGCTTTACGGCGGGCCAATCCCTGAGTTCTCTGGAGCCAAGCTACAAGGAGGAGGTAGCCGATCCAATGTTCATGGCGGAGGTCGCGGCGCAGATGGCCCCCGATGGTGCAGGCAAACCAGCGGTTCAACATGGCGATACTAAAGGAGGACCGGGAGGCAGAGGCTCAACTCAACGCGGATGTCGTGGATGTGAACCGGGCGGCGGAGGCTCAACTTGAGGCGGAGCGCGCGGATGCCGCTGCCATCGAGGCCCTCCTGTAGGCAGAACCGGACGTCCTGGACATGAACTGGGCGGCAGAGGCTCGACTCGACGCAGAGTGCGTGGATGCCGCTCTCATCAATGCCCTCCTGCAGGCAGAACCGGACGTCCTCGACTTGAACCGGGCGGCGGAGGCTCGACTCAACATAGAGCGTGCGGATGCCGCTGCCATCGAGGCTCTCCTGCAGGCGGAACCGGACTTCCTCAACTTGAACCGGGCTATGCTCTCGTCCGTGCAGAACGCCCGCATGCTCCGCTTGAACGAATATCTGGAGGCCGAGGACAAACACGGTGCGGAGACACATGTCGGCTGGTTCGCGCCGGCAGCCAAAGACGACGAGGCCGTCTCTTTCCGCGAGTAGTGATAGTTTTTCTTTATGTTGTTGTTTTTATGGATCTTTTGCTGTGTAAAAACATATATTAGTTATGCAAGTCGCCTGACTTGGGTCAGTCTACCATTTCCGGCGGTTGGATGAATATCCTACGTCTCCTAACCCTTCTTTCATTCTTCCTCACCTCTTCTTCTTCCCCAACAGACCACCGCACGGGCCGTACGGATACTCCCCAACATGCGGTTGGATAAACATACTCTATGAACGAAAATTATGTGTCAGCGATAGGATGGCTGAGTTTGGTTTGTTCACATGCGACAACACGTGTCAGTTAGGGTGCGTTCCCTTGGTTGGGTTTGCAGCGTGCAGGAGCGACTCTGTGAGGGTGCGGTGCGACCGTGGCGTGCAGGAGCGACCGTGTGAGGGTGCGGTGCAACCGCGACAGTCGTGCGCAAGTGTACCTCCTTCTCATTTTGAAAACTTTAGGCAAGCTTGGCAAAAATGCGTGGCGAAGTTTGGCAATGCAAGGCCTAGACCCAAACATGATAAGTACGTACGTACTAGGAGTACTAGTGTTAAAAAAGAAAGGCGGGGTTTTCCTTTGCGGGATTTAATCGATACAAATCCTTGTTTCACGTGTCAATTAATGCGTATTTTTTTCTCCAAAGACCAAAGAGCTAACCATCTCACTCCTCATTGCTTGATTAATGCAACACCATGCAAACCAACCTTCTCACTTCCGCATGCATGCAGGGGATATTAATGTCCTTGGTTGCTAACCCCATCAATTTTGCCTCGATTAGTGTTAGTGGCCCTTTGCAAATTGTAATTTTGATATACTGGCCTTGTGTACAAAAAAATGGAGGTAGTAACTATATTTGACTTCCTTCCCCATTGCGGTGACGTCAACGATATCTTTTTTTGGTGGTTTGGCGAAGTGCGTTCGACGGAGAACACCATTGAGGGAGACCACGGTAAGTCATTCGCAAGTGCCGCCTGCAAGCCGAGACAACCGCCTTATTTGCATCCAGGAAGTCCTTTACTAGTACTACTAGGAGTACTAGTGCGGTGAGATGGTTTCTCGAAGAAGACGATGGAGAAGCGGAGTCAGTGAAGAGTGAAATGATGGTTGCTTAGTCCGTGCTTTTGTGATTTGACGCCTCACTGCTTTGTGATTTGTTATTGAAGGGACAGGGGAGTAGACTCTGTGCTCTATACTATACTACATGCATCCAAGCATGGGGGAAAGAGGAGAGACGTTGCATCTTTCTATTCCTTCAATCAATCAATCAGGGAGCTTCGGTTCCATCTATTTGGCTTTGGCAACACCGTCCACAATGGTTCCCACGATGCCAAAAGCTATTTTCACATTTGGTTACACATTGTGGATGCCCTTAACCGTACCACTTGGTTTTGCTCCGGTGTGCTATCTATACAAATCTCAATTATATTGATCTAAAAAATTATAGAATCAAGATTAGTAAAAAAGGAGGTGATTTTGCCGCGCGGATGGCGGGGGAGGTTTCTTATTTGAGCAATGCTACATCCACGTAATGGTCTACCTAAAGTTACAAACTGATGTGATGTAGGACTATTTGATTGGATTAAAGGAGAGGATTAGGCCCACCCCACCTGAAAATCAGGGGGGCATATATAGATTAGATGGAAAGTATACGTAGCAGCTACGTAGCCCTTTGTAAGTCTAGGATTAGGCTTCTTATTTTCGGAGGACGTTGTCCTGGCGGTTTGGTAACATGCGGTAACACGTGTCAGTGCTTTACCAAGCCGATCTGCGTCCCACATGAGGCAGAACAACGGCAGAAGCAACACGTGGTTAAGTTGAAGAAGATGAGGGAGAAGCGGATTCAGCAACGAGTGAAATGATGGTTGCTTCGACGCTCCAACTTAACTGCGGGAAAGGTGCAGCTTTGTGATTTGACGCCTCATTGCTCATTACTACGTCGGCGCCATGACTGGGGTGCTTCACCCCGGCTGCTCTGCACTATATTCCGGTATGGCACGTGGACCCGGTAGCTTGATGTCCCACATGTCGGCAAAAGGGACTAGAAGATTTAGGAGAGTGAGCGCTCCACTCTTACGACGGAGGAGTAGACGACACGACGGCCCAGTGAACTGTCACTTGTACTGTATAGTACTATAGTTTTGCTGTTTCGCACGATCCATCGATACAAACCCGATAAAACAGGAAAGGGCGGGATTTTTCCCGCGCGGTAGATGATACTGGCCATACATTTCAAAGGCAATTTTAATGTATGCAAACTGAATAATTATAAGTAACAATATGATATCTAGTAAAACTAAAAACACATATGATTTATTGTGTTAGAGTGTAGTAGTAGTGTTGTATTGCATAGTTGTTAGATGTAACATGCGAGAACGTGTAGAGATGTAGTTTTGGAGAGCCTACAAAGAGAAAAGCGTAATACGGTCACCGAACTTCAGAATAAGCTGATTACGGTCACTATATACGTTTTGCAGTGATTATACGGTCACTTCTCACAGTTCAGCATCTGATTGCACTCTGTTGACCGGCCAAATAGTCTGCGTGGCGCCATGTTGACTAGTTAAATTGACCACGTTCCTTGTGGGTCCCACCTGTCAGTTCGCATAGGCAAAAGGTCAGATAAACACAAATTTATGCAGGCGCGACAAGGCTCCAACCCGTGCGCGGGAATCACCTGGTTGTGTATGTGTCTGTCAGGGCCTGATGTGTGCGCATGCACGTGTAGGTTGAGCACTTGAGCGTGAGAGTGTGTGTTGGTTGTGTGGTGTACTGGTGTGTGCATGCATGCGTGCGTGTGTGCGTCTGAGTGTTGCGTGCGTGCTTGTGAGTGTTGCGTGCGTGCGTGGCTGTGTGTGTACGTGTGAGTGTTGCGTGCGTGCGTGGGTGCATGTGTTTGTGTGAGTATTGTGTGGATGCAGTTCGTGTGCATGCGTGCGTGTGTGTATAATCACCACACCAGCTCTTGTGTGTTAAAATAGATGGCTCAGCATACCAATACAAGGCCACCTTGTCCGCTGTGCCCGCGGTCATGACTTCGAACCACCGTCCAAATATTTTTTTGTCGTTTGTTTTCATTCTTACTAGGAAGATGCCCGTGCGTTGCACGTAACTCAAGATGCATTTGTATGACTTGTTTATCTTGTGAGAGAAAAGGATGAACGAGTGAAGGCCTTATTTGCAAATGTGGAGACATGTGTGGGTACCTTTTTACAAAATTGCCATAGTTTCTTTCCTATCCGTCAGATATAAATCGGACGGCCTATATTGCAGGATGGCAGGCACACCATCATCACCAACTCTGTTTTTATAAGAGTGTATTTTATAAGAGTGTAGATGTAGAGTAGATACAAGTCGACAGGTGGGCACGATGGTAGTGAGATAATGTGATGCAACACTAGAGGTGCCACGTGGAGTGTTTAACTGGTCAACTAGTCATGTCATGAGAAAATACACAGTTGTACGGTGAGGCCGTGACTATATAATAACCACTAAACGTAAATGGCGACCGTAATGAGTGGATTCTGAAGTCCAATGTACGTATCGTGCTTTCACTTCAAATACAATGATCGTCATTGCATATATCGCGAGAGAAAGATGAAACATGCGTGAATTTTCTGGGGGCTTACTTTTAGAGGACCTGGAGATAGTTTTGTGTGCATACGTGAAAGGGGCGTACAGGGGGGTATGCGATGGAGAGAGAGATGCTCTTCGTTTCTCTTTATTATGACTAACTTTGTATATAGTATAAAAATATACAAATTCACAGTGCGGAATAAATATCATTGTGGGCACCATGCAATGCAAATTAGCGTTCCTACTCCTCCATATAACTTTGTAATGTTGTATATATGTAGAAACTCTAAAATATTTTTTTGGCCACACTTTATTCAAAAAGAATGTTATATGCGAAATAAACGTGAAGAGAGGGCTTTCTAGATCAATGGGGTACGTGATGTAACATGTTTGAATGTGTAGTTGATGCATTTGGCGGGGCCTAGAGAGGTATGTGTGTGTATTACGTATTCGAGAGAGGCATGGATAGAGGGGACGACGGGGGGCGTGGGAGATATAGCACGAGAAATGAGAGTGGTCTAGAGAGAGAGAGACGAATATGACGTCACGACAAGAGATTCCATTCCCTTGAGTGTGTATATGCAGGGGGGAGGGAATAGAGGCACCAGGAGAAATATTTTGTGTGTGTGGTGTTTGTGTTGGTATGTGTGGGTGTGAGAAGATAATGAGACATGGGGGTAGAGGCTGTGTCACCGCGTGAGGTCCGGTGGTTCGAGGTGAGGCCCTTCATTCGGTTCCGTCCTGCGCCACATTGGTCGGCCCGTGACGCATTTAGGAAGACCCATGGATGACTAGTCGTACAAGACAAAGATAGCAGAATTGTGAAGGACTCTATGTCCACTGATAAAGTCGGCTAGGATTTGTAACCCTAGGTTCTCGGACTAAGGTAACCCCTTTATCTCTGATATTACTATTCATCCAACCTATCTTTAAGGGGTATCCTACATAATGCTCTGCTAGAATCACACTCGTCGATTAGGAAGAGAGGTGTGAGATAATGCGTGAGAGACAGGCGTAAAGATAATGTGCGTACATGAGACACGTAGGCAGGTCCATGTATATAGAAAGGGTCGATGAGGATTGTGCATGTGTATGTTTGCGAGAGGAAGAGTGCTTGTGATAAAGGTTTGTGAAAACAGTTGTAAATGGTTACGAGAGGGAGGGAGGGTTATATCTAGAGAATGTGTTCGAGAAAGACACCTTGGGAGAGAGTGTGTGAGCATGTGTGAGAGACCATCGATGAAGAGCGAAACTACACGTAAAAGACTGCTCTACACATTGATTAAAGATATAAATTGTATCCAAATATTAGGATGGTATCATGATATTTGCAATTCGCGTAAGGAGCGGTCATTGATCCATCAGACATCTAGATTCTATTGAATTTGAGCATGTCTATGTTATTATTCGACACAATTGATCCACATAGTTAGTATTTTGAACTCCAGATAGTACATCGCTTTAGCAATCGAATATAAACATGAATATAGTTCATGTTGTGTGTGTAAAGCACATTATACATACGAAAGTTACACAATGGACATTATAAATAGCTACCTATGAACTAGCATACATTTGAATTCAACTTAAGGTGGTTTAAAAAAATCGAATTCAACATGAAGTCCATTCAATTATTTGAATTTGAGATCATGGCATTTGTAAACCATACCTAAATTATGGGGGCACCAATCTTTGCTCTGATTTTGTACATAATAGCATATGTAGTCGTGTACAAGATAGATTCAAATTTAGCTCCTCCATTCCAAAATAATCGTAGTTATAGGATTTTCAAGTGTCAAAAATTCAAAAAGAAGCGGATAATTTAATGAGGTTTTCAAACATACAAGGTCAAATATAACATTGTCTATTTAGGTCAATCCTCATAGTTCAACAGTAATCTAAACGTGAATGCTTGTGTTTCAAAATTTCGAACAAAGTGCCAAAAGAGCCTCTACTCGCCCGAAACCGCGTGAGACCAATGTTTGGTAGTACAAGGAAATTACTTTTCTAATAACTCTGACCCGTGAAACCTACCGGCCCGATGTCCAAAGGTCTAAACCGAGGTAGCTTTGTAGCTTCATCTAGACGCCACGCAACCGCATCCGAAAAACATTCATACACAATGGCCGCCTAAGCACACATGCCCGCGGCCGAAATCGCTCCCGCTCACTATTTGGGACACCTGGGATTACCATCCTACCCCTGACCCGCAGTAGGTCTGAAATTTAAGAGGGGGCAAAGTTTGTACTTTCCCCAAATTTCAAACAAGCGTGTCCCATCTTCTGTTCAAAAAAGCCAAAAACAAGGGCGTCCCAGACCAAAACATGGTTCCCCCCACCCGTCTGATTCCCCATTCGTACTCTGTGGGCGCCAAAACTACCTATCCACCAGCCGCGAAACCCCGGCGTCCTCCGTCCGCCACCCCATCCCACCCATCAACCGCCGCCCTCCTCCATCACGCCGGAGCCGATGCCCCGACGTCATCGTCCACCGCAACCTCAGCCGCAACGCCCTCCACGGCTAGTAGTTGAAGCCGAGGCCGAGCCGTCCGTATCGGAGCCAGTTCAACCACGACGTCATGCGCCTCACCACTGTCGCTCCAACTTCGCCACCCTCCACCGCACTAGAGCTGTTCCTGCTATGCCGTCCTTCGCCGCCTCGTATCTGCTTCCCCTCCGCCGACATACGGCCACGGCAACATAGTCAACAATTTGGCCATGGGTTCGTCCAAGCCTGCACCCTCCAGAACATCGGTTTCCCTGGTAAAAAGAAGAAGATCGGCGCGACATGTGGAGGTGACCACACCGGCAACCGAAAAAGGTACTCCTCTTCCCTTATTCGTGCAAATCTTACGTCTCTGCTTGCACGATATTCATCCCATAGAAGACACTAGTTGACCGCTTCTTCTTGATACTAGATGTTCCTAGTAACTCGCGATGCACAAGGTTTCTCCTCATATACTATTTCACCTTAGCTAGAGACGCGTCGCCCCCCTGAATTTCAATTTCTGGACAGTTGATTCCCAATTAACGGAAGCATTCCATGGCGTAACAGGTGCTAGTACGCCTATTACACCGGGGAAGCAACGCCTTGGTGTTTATCTTAGGGGCGTGTGCAGCCTAGAGCTACTGGCGCCCGATCTAGAGGTTGGCCGGGATTAAAGGGATGGCTTCGGGGCGCTGCCAAGCACGGCGGTGGTGTGAGGTAGATGGGAGGGTGGGGCGGCGGAGGCAGGGGTCTGGGCTGGAGGTCGCTGGCGGTTCGAGAAAGATCGTCAACAGTGACTGGCGGGAGGTAGACGAAGGCCATCTGATCGTTCCTTATAGATCGGACGGTTCATTAAAAAAATCGACTGGCCTATTTATTTTCAGTCGACTGTTATCTTAGATATGACCACATGTGGTGGTGTGCTGGAGGAGTACCTGCATTTCCTGTGCTCATATATTACAAAATCATACGGAGTAGAATCTAATTTTGTTTGCCATGCAATGTTGTAGAGCTATCATATGTCTCCTGTCATTTATTTTTCAGCCACCTGCTATCTGCTACTTTTACAGTGCACTAGTTCTGCACACACTTCACCCTTACTCTCACTATTGTGTTTTTATGCAAGGGTATTTCAGACTCTGCTGCCATGAGAGAAGCCAAAAAGAAAAGAGAGAAGTCGCTCCAGCTTCGTATGCGGGTAGGCAAGACACGTTACAGCGCTATAAAGGGTGCAGTGTCAGCAGATGGAGATGGGAAACGTAGCTCTGGAGTTGATGACCTCGCTCCCAATGAACCACCATCCCAGGTGCTTTCTTTAACTTCGCGGTGTCATATGTGGTTGCATGTTCCATATGGTGTCTAGCTTGTATTCGAAAGGCCGAAGTCGGTAATATAAGGAAAGATATTTTTTTACATGAACCACCATCCCGTGAGCACCAGAAGACAAATAGCTAGTCAGGGCACTGGCCAAGCCAGTGACAAGCCCAGCAAAGATAGGCATCACCTAGAAGCCAACTACAAAGCAGCGATGGTGGCGAAGCAACCCGCCTCCCACCAGGCTCTCAGGTTCTAGATGATCATGCTCACTACTCCAGCCGGATGTCTAGCTTGTATTGCTTCCAATTTGGTTAAATTGCATTTGCTTAGCTTACACATTATACCTTTGAATATGACATGCCTTTCTGTTTTTGGTACATACTAGTACATCTATGTATTAACCATGTTCTTACATCAAACTAATGTTCTTGTGTATCCCTCATCAATCACTTATGATGAGGCAGGCAGGCAAGGGAACTACTCCTCATTTAAAGAATGCAGCGTCAGCCTCCCGACATGATTCTCAAGAAACAGAAATGCTAGATGAAGATAGTGAACATAGTTATGTAGTTGATTACAGCATTTCCCCTACACTAGCATCGCAGGTGCTTGCTCTAACTTGGCAGCGTGATATGTGGTTGCATGTTGCATATGGTGTCTAGATTGTAATTCTTCCAATCTGGTTAAACTACATGTGCTAGTCTGCTTAGCTTATACATTATACCTATTAATGTGACATGCCTTCCTATATTTAGTACATAGTACATCTGTCTATTAAGCATGTCCTTACATAAAACTATTGTTTTTTTTGTATCCCGCATCAATCAACATGACGAGACACCTTTAGTATATGCAATGCGATATTAGTTGCATCTTTCATATGATTTATAGCATGCGCTTCTTCTAATTTGTTGAAATTCCATTTATGATGGGACGCTTTTAACTTGATAGAGTCATATTGGTTGCATCTTTTATGTGGTGTCTAGCTTGCATTACTTCTTATTTGCCGGAATGGTTTCTGCTTAGTTTACACAAACAGTTGTGAACATGCCATGCCATCATGTTTTTCGTACATATTCCATCCTGGTATCATGTGTTTGCCTTACATTAAAGTAGTGATTGTCAGTATCATACATGAATGAGTTCTGAAGAGAGAATTTTATTGCCTTTTCTTGTCGGTTTTACTTGACAATTCAAAATCAATAAAGCGGAAGGAAGTTAGCAAGGCAGCGGATAAAGGTTCTCCTTCTGAACGGAGGGCCTCTATAGTTTCTACTCCTCCACACCCCCAAGATGATTTCCAAGACAACACATGCATAGAGACTCAACAAAGCTAGGTTTATGATGAGCATGTCTCCCCTAGTGCAGCATCACCGGTGCTCCCTCTAACTTGGCACTGTTATATGTGGTTGCATGTTATGTGTGATGTCTAGCTTGTATTGCTTCTAATTTTGTTGAATTCCATCTGCTTACTTTACACATTATACTTGAATAAGACATGTGTTCCTGTTTCTAGATCATACAATATCTATCTATCACACGATGTTCTTACATCAAATTACTACTTTTGTGTAACCTGCAACAATCACTTATCATAAGACACGTTTGACTTTGGAGTGTGATATAGGTTACATCTCACATTCTTTTCTAGCTTGTACTACTAATTTGTTGAAATGGCACTTATGACGAGACAGTTTTAACTTGGTAGAGTGATATTCGTTGCATCTTTCATATGGTGACTAGCTTTCATTGCTTCTAATTTGTTGAAATGCCTTCTCCTTAGTTTATACATCATAAGCTGTGAATATGCAATGCTATGAATATGCAATGGCACTAATGACGAGAGACCTCTAACATGGTAGTGTGATGTTGTTTGCATATTGCATATGATTTATTTCTTGTACTGCTTCACATTTGTTTAAACGCCATTTATGATGAGACACTGTTAACTTGGCAGAGCGATATTTGTAGCATCTTTCATATGGTGTCTACCTTCCATTGCATTGCTTCTAATTTGGTGAAATGTCTTCTTCTTAGTTTACACATCATAGTTCTGGTTATATCTTCCATCCTGTTTTTCATACATATTACATCCTCCTATCATGTGGTTGTCTAACATCAAAGTTCAGTTCATCTGCATCACACATCAATTTGTTCTGAAGAACTAAATTGTTATTCGTTTTTCTTATCGGCTTGACTTAACATGGCACAGAGAAAGAGGAAGAAACACAGAATGGTAGGGAATGAGAAGCGGATGAATCCTGCAGATTCTGCTAGCACTGATGGTGCAATAGAAGGTCAAAGTCCAGTGGAAATTCTACAAACAAGGCATCCCATGCTACACGAGTTGCAAAAAAAGCCAAACAGAAACAAATAGCTACCACCAAACAAGCAGAGACAGCCCTAGTTCTTGCAACACCTACCACAGTACTACCAGTTGCATGACTTACTCGTGCGTCAACTGAGCTAGCAGCACGTTCCCAAGCTCCCTTGCCACCTGACACTACTTCACAAGCACTCTTGACATAAGATGAGTTGGCAATATCAGATGAACCTTGTGAGCTTCAACATCAAGAAGGTAGTTGCTGGAGTCAAATTACGGTTGCATGCTTCTTTATATGTAGTCTCACAGTTTGATGTACACTAACACTTCCTATGTTCGTTGTTGGACTAGCACCTAGGCGCAAGAGGAAACAAACAGCAGGGATAATGCTCGATAGGTTAACTAAATCTAGAGGAGGAAGAATGGAGATCCGTTTTGAGGCAGGTTTAAAAAGGCCAAGTGATGCTATAGAGTCAGCCAAGTTAGTATCAGAGGCTGTGGTTGCCGTTAGGTGTCATGTATGTATCCTCCCAACATGGATTCAGTACAGGAATGACGAAGACGAAACTAAGTTCAACACCTTCCTCGACCATTTATCTATAAGTATGGTTATGTATGGAAACTAGTAATATCGTCTTGCTCTGTCCCATACTTTCTAGGTTGCTAATAATGAGACTGCCATAATTATCAGCAGATGAGGTTCAAGTTGGATAGCCAAGATGATGCAACCAGACAAGCTTGCAACCATGTTTTCAAGTCTGCTCTACGACAGTATCGGTGTAACTTGAGGAAAACTCACTTTGAAGGCAAGGCTAACAGTGAACTTTCCCAAACATATCTAGTGGAAAATATATCGGATGAAGACTGGAGGGGCCTTTTTAAACACTGGTCTGATCCGAAGTATCAGGTACATTATATATATGTGATTAGATCACATGTTGAAGTCCTATTTACGCATGTGCCACACAAATCTATCTTCTTGTAGGTGAACTGTTCAAAGAACAAGGCCAACGGTACGAAAGTGAAATTCCAACAGACGACATGATCTCGTAGCTATATTGCACACTGCAAGGCTCTTGTAATTAGCTGTTGTTTCACTCTTTTCGCTATACCATATTATCAGATCTATATTGACTTGTTCGAAATACAGAGGAAAGCCCGCAAGGACCAAAAAGTACCTGAACCAAATGTTGTGGAAATCTTCAAGGACTGTCACACCAGCAAGAAGAAGGGCATGACTACACCAGTCAAAGCCGTTGTTGTAAGTCCTTAATCCGCATACCTTTTAACTACTACTTACTCTGACTTGTGCCTTGAACTGCATGGTTTGCAGCCAATGTCTATTACTCTTTTCAATTTTATACACAATTTTCTTAGTGTATCATTGCACCTTACAAGGTTTAAAAGAGAGGAGTGATGTTCCTTTGATCTTGACCCGTAATCTAGTTCCGTGCTGGACTTGCCCACACAATGTTACAATTGCCTGTTTGTCTGTTCTCAGTTGTTTTGTGATATGAATGATGTCATACTATGCTTACCGTATTATAAACTTCGTCTCTTTATCCTTAGCCCTCAATACAATGTGAAGAAATAGACAATACATTAGCGATGGTACATGGTCATATGTTTGGAACCTGGTTTTATTATGTACTTTGCAATAAAATACAACTAATATTTTACATGGGTTCACCAGAATAAGTTCTATATATAGACCAAAGCTATTTTGTTTGGTTTTGTTGCCTCCTTAATATCTTCTATTCTGGTACTACTAATGTAAAACCTCAACTTTTTAGCGAGCTATGGAAAAAATGGTGGAACCGCCACCTTCTGAAGGTGGTGAGGCAACTATAACCGCAATGTCAGCTCTTGCTGTAGTGGGTCAGTACCTGTCCACTAACAGTGCCAAAAGCACGTTCCTGCATAATACTGGGTTGGTTGTTAAGGCAATATCATCCAAACTTCCTCATTATCAAGATATGCAAGCTCAAAGCAATGTTGTATCGCGCTCCAAACACAAGTCCATTCCCTAACAGAGACCCTTTGTGAAACAAGGAGAAACATTGCTCAATGTCGTCAAGATATCCATGGTTTTGAAACCAGACTATCAGACATTTGCTATGTTGTTCAGGAGCCTAGGGGAAATGAAGGCGAGGGTTATGGTGCTCCATCGGACAATACAACATGAAAACGTAACAGTCAGGTCAAATGAACTGAGCTTCTAAACTTCTGGTGGTGCATTTATCTGCTAGACTGTTAAGTTTTATGCCAACCTTCCTTTTGTTATATAGTTGTAATTTGTATTGGTGCGATACAAAATTTATTATTAACATGCAGCCACCGACTAAAGAAAACAGCAAGACATTTTTGTATAGTGTAGGGTGTTCCCTATATTTGCACTGGTGGCGATCTTTGATGTCGAGTGGATGTAATCTGTGCAATCGCCTTAATAGCATAGCGTTAGTTTTGGCCTTATTTATTTCCTAATCTTCTTTTTCGCTGGTTTGCTAGTGGCCGCAACTACCATGGGCCATATACGGGCCGTAGGATCCATGGGTCTCCTACGGGCCGTCGATAAATGGGCCTGTAATCGATGGGCCTCGGACCGTCGGATAAATGGGTCTACATGGGCCGTAATCGGGCGTAATTGGTATCGGCCCAGCACGGTAACAGGCCGTTAACAGGCTGTAGGACAGCAAAGTCTTAATTCTATCACAGGCATAATGGGTCGTTAATGGGCCAGAATATAGGACGGGCTAGAAACGGCGCAACGGGTTAACAGGCCAGAAACGGGCTGACTCTTGCCATGGGCCGAATTTGACCCATTAGGGTAACAAGCCAGTAACGTGCTAACTCTTGCCATGGGCCGAATTTGGCCCGTTAGGGGAACATGTCAGTAACGGGCCGACTCTTGCCATGGGCCGAATTTGGCCCATTAGGGGAACATGCCAGTAATGGGCCGGAAGTAATCGAGGGCCGAAAAGGATCCCAAGAACGTATGGGCCATCAATAGGCCGAAATCTAACACGGGCTGGAAACGGCCCATGTAAATCAGGGCCGTTAACGGGCATAAAGAAAATTACTGTTCATTATGGGCTAGAGTCATCATGGGCCTATAAAGGGCCGAAAGATACGAAGGCCTCATATGGGCCGAAAGACGTCGTGGGCCATACATGGGCCGAAAGTGAAATGGGCTGGTGTTATATTCGACGGCCCACATGACGTTGTTGCGCCGATTTCCTTTAGGGCCTAACGGGCCGTGAGTTAACGGGCCGTAAAATGGGCTATATGCAAAGAGACCGTTAACAGGCTTTTCGTGGGCCAACCCGTTAACTTTTGACCATGTCAAACGGGCCAGCTTTGTAAGCTAAATGGGCCAGTGGTGGGCATGGCACGTGTCGACATATCATAGGCACCTATCTGACCCATTGACGAGCTGACACGTGTTTCGTCCGGCCAATAAGAATTTTACATGTGGAAATTTCCCATTGGTCTGGGCTGTTAACGGGTTATCGGATCCAAAACCCGACCCGATAGCTTAACGGCGTTCCATTACGGTGGATGCCACGTGTCGGTCACCCTTGACGAAAGCACTTCTGTGACGCACGATTTATCTTCATGGAAGTGGACACTTCCATGATGATAATTTTGGTAATGTCATGGAACACTTCTACGACAACACAGGTATGACTATCTTGATTCTGTCATAAAATCGTCATCAATGTACATGCATGACAAAAAGTGCGACCTATTGTGACAAACACGTATCATCACGGAAGTGTATTTTTTTGTAGTGTACCAAAAAGGGGGAGATTGAAAGTGCAACTAATCCCTGGGTGGTCTTGGTAATTCTTAACAACATATAGCTCATTGAACTAATATTCTTTCAAGATAGTCATTTCAGAAAGTTCAATGATTGGCATGGCATGGACTAGAGATGTGGAGCCCTAAAAATGCTAAGGACACATATTGGCAAAAGCTCAAAACTCTACATTTTCATTTTAGTGATCAAAGATCACATTGAGTCCATAGGAAAAGCCAATACTACTAAAAGGGGATGAGGTGTTGCTTAATGGCTTGTGTAACACCCTCGATGCGGCTATATCTCCCACGTGTCGAAGCATGACTTAGAGGCATAACCGCATTTAAAGCAATGTCACAAGTGAGGTAATCTTCACACAACCCATGTAATACATCAGGGAAAGAGATACATAGTTGGCTTACTACCGCCACTTCACACAATTACATGAATAAAGCATTACATCAATCAGATACAATCAAGGTCTGACTATAGAACTAATATAAAAGAAGACTACCCCAAAAGCTACACAGATCCCCGATCGTCCCGACTGGGCTCCACTACTGATCAACTAGAACGACACAACACAAAGGACAAGATCTTCATCGAGCTCCTCCTTGAGCTTGGTTGCGTCACCTGCTCGGTAACATTGGCACCTGCAAACTGGTTTTGGAAGTATCTGTGAGTCACGGGGACTCAGCAATCTCACACCCTCGCGATCAAGACTATTTAAGCTTATAGGAAGCGTAAAAGGTATGAGGTGGAGCTGCAGCAAGCGACTAGCATATATGGTGGCTAATCGTATGCAAATGAGAGCGAGAAGAGAAGGCAAAGCGCGGTCGAGAAACTATGATCAAGAGGTGGTCCTAGAACAACCTACGTCAAGCATAACTCCAACACCGTTCACTTCCCGGACTCCGCCGGAAAGAGACCATCACGGTTACACACGCGGTTGATGTATTTTAGTTAAGCTCAACTTCAGGTTTTCTACAACCGGACATTAACAAATTCCCATCTTCCCATAACCGCGGGCACGACTTTCGAAAGTTCAAAACCCTGCAGGGGTGTCCCAACTTAGCCCATCACAAGCTCTCACGGTCAACGAAGGATATTCCTTCTAGCGGGAAGACCCGATCAGACTCGGAATCCCAGTTACAAGACATTTCGACAATGGTAAACAAGACCAGCAAAGCCACCCAGATGTGTCAACAAATCCCGATAGGAGCTGCACATATCTCGTTCTCAGGGCACACCGGATGAGCCAGACATCGGGTAGGCCAGCCCAGAGTTGCCCCTGGTAGCTCCAGACATCGCTCAGTTTGGATCAACACTCATAGGAGCACTGGCCCCGGGGTTTAATAACGATGACCCTTAGGCAGGCCTACCCAAGGGAAAGAAAAAGGCTAGGTGGCGAATGGTAAAACCAATGTTGGGCCTTGCTGGAAGAGTTTTATTCAAGGCGAACTGTCAAGGGGTTCCCATTATAACCCAACCGCGTAAGGAACGCAAAATCCGGGAACATAACACCGATATGACGGAAACTAGGGCGGCAAGAGTGGAACAAAACACCAGGCATAAGGCCGAGCCTTCCACCCTTTACCAAGTATATAGATGCATCAATTAAATAAGAGGTATTGTGATATCCCAACAAGTAAACATGTTCCAACAAGGAACAACATCTCCATGTTCCAACAAGGAACAAACTTCAATCTTCACCTGCAACTAACAACGCTATAAGAGGGGCTGAGCAAAGCGGTAACATAGCCAAACAACGGTTTGCTAGGACAAAGGTGGGTTAGAGGCTTGGTTCAACAATATGGGAGGCATGATAAGCAAGTGGTAGGTATCGCAGCATAGGCATAGGAAAAGAGCGAGCAACTAGCAAGCAAAGATAGAAGTGATTTCGAGGGTATGGTCATCTTGCCTGAAATCCCGCAAGGAAGAAGAACAACTCCCTGAAGAAGAAAAACAGACGTAGACGAACGGGTCCTCACAAACGCGACGTTATCGGAACTAACCCGAAGAAGCAACACAGGAAAAGAAGCAAACAACATAGTAAACAACCAACACATAAACATGGCATGATGCACAACCAAGTATGATGCATGTCCGGATTAAAGAGGCATGGCATGGCAAAGTGCAACAACCAAAACTACAAATTAAGTGGAGATCAATATGCAACGGGTCGCATATTGACGGAACACCATATCAATTATTTAGTTCTCTCCCGGTTAGGTACTCAACAATATTAAATGTTGGTTAACATGGCAAGAGGTGAAGCATAACAAAACTATACCATTTAAACAATTTAAATGGGGCCGGATATAACAAACAACAAATCCGGTAAATCCCCATATGCGTTAGCAATTTAATGCAACAACAATTTTAAGCATTTTTAATTGTTGTTATCATGATGCGGATGACATGAACAAGTTTATGCAATTTTTATTAAAAGTTGACAAGAGCATTATGAAGCATTTGTCATCGTGGCAGAAACGAAAGGGGTGCCACGGCAACGATCACGAAAATGGTGCCACGGCAGCGTTCCGGTTCCGGTAACTCGATTGAGATACCGATGCAAAGGAGAAGTGTGCGGATGCGTGCAAAAGATGCTGGGGCGCTCCCGGATTCCGGGTGTCCCACGAGTTGGTGACAGGGAAACGGGTGGCAATTTGGACATGGTGCAAACATGAGCATCTCTTACATCACAAGCATTCAGAATGGATCGAGTTCGGCGGTAGGGGTACACGTGTCGAAGGGGAAGTAGTTGTTCACGGGGTCGTCGTGGGAAGTAGCGGTTCACGCGACGGTAGTTGAACTTGACGTTTGCGTTACACGGGTCTTCGGCGACGGTCGTCGTACATGGTTCGGAGTGGTACTTGCTTCTTCGGACTTGTCGGTCTCGATTCTTGCGACGGTAGCGGTGTATGTCTCGTTTTCGAAGAGGTACATGGGGTCATTGTAACTTGTTGGTCTCATCATCTCGAAGGGGTGCTTGATGTTCTTAGCGATTCCGAAGACGACGGTAGAGGTACACTTGTTGTAGGGGTACTTGTCGGATCCACGACGACGATAGAGGTACAAACGTTCTCACAGTACTAGGGACGTCGTGGAACTTGGCGCTTGCGGTATTGATAGCTCGAAGGGGTACTTGGCGTGTCCGAGGTCTCCGACTGTAGTGGTACTTGATGATACGGGTAGTCGAACTTGACAAAAAACATGTCTCCTCGGGGACTTGATGCATCCGAATTCTTCAGGTTTGTAGTAGTACTTGGCATTCGGAGTTGGGGTCTTGCCGGTCTTGATGGTCTTTTGATATGAAACGAAGCATCACAAGGCCTCGGTTGGGCAGCAGCAAGGAGGCGATGGTGGTGGATAGTGGGAGGAAGCAGACACGGGACTCGTCTGGTTCCCGACAGGATCGGGGCCAGTGGAACTCCATGGGACGGCAGCCATGGCTTTCCTGATAGGCGGGCGAGGCAACACAGGCCTCTGGAGGACCACGGGCACGCGAGGAGGCAAGATGGTGCGGTCCAGAAGGATCATGCCCGACCAAAGACGGGAACTACAGAGGCAAACAAGCGGTTGGGCGCGACAGAGAGAAGCAAGAGCTTCGGGCGCAAGGAGGACACGCCTGATGGTAGCGCGGCAACCGGAGGGGTCGTAGGCGAGGAGATCCTCTTCTGCGTGCATGCGTGCGACGGGTAGCAACGGGGTCGGCCGACGGCAACGGGCGCAACCATGGAGACCAGGCACTGGGCGGCGACTGGCTGGAGGAGGACGCGCAGCTCGCGGGAGGAACTGGCGCGGGGGGCTCCTCTCCGGTGCGCGAGCGAGGAGAGGGGAAAGAGATGGGGAACGGACGCGGGGCCTCGCTGGACGGAGCTTGCAGGCAGCCGCGCGGTCGACGAGGTCGGCAGGGAAGCCTCTGGCGCGAGGATGGACGAGATCCTGGACGAGGAGAGGTTGGACAGAAGAGCACGCAGGAGGAAGAGAGGGAGAGGAGGAAAAGAAGAGGTTGGATGCGCTGGTGGAAACGACCGAACAAGGAGGGGATCGACCAGGAGAGGGTCGCTCGGGCCTAGGGTTAGCAGCGTTAGTTGGGCTTAGGGCCGGCCCAGAAGAGAGGAGAGGTCAGCTAGGCTTGCTGGATTGGGCTCTCCCTCTCCTCTCTTTCTACTTTAAACGAAATGAAATAGAGAGAAAGGAAAAAGAACGGGGGTTAGGGAAAAGAGTTTGAGCAGGAGGACAATTTTCCTAGACTCATAAAAAATAAACATGACCACAGCAAAATAGAAGTGGCCAGATTGTAGGAATTAAATTCAAATTCATTTAAATATAATTCAAATGGTTTTGAATTGGGACTAGGTTCGGTGTGGCCAAAAATGTTCGGGTTCTTTGGTGGAGCTCCGGAATATGATGAAAGAATATATGGCAATGTTGGAGACCAAGAATTATGATAACAAAGGCATTGGGATATTTTGCAAGTGTGTTTGCGGTGAATCCAAACGAATGGAATATTTTTATTTAGCTCCCTAATATTGGGAGGATATGTTATAAAGAGAATTACCATGTGAATTCCCTCAATTTAAATGGACCGAAGATCCATGCAATTTATTTAGTTGAGTTGCAATAGATTTATCAGATGATGGCATGATGACATGATGCAATGCACATGATGCAACGAACCAAACAAATCACACGACGAAACCCGGAAACCCTGGAAGGCATGTGAAGCTCCGGTCTTGGGGCGTTACAACACTCCACAACTACGAGAGGATCTCGTCCCGAGATCTAGAATGGCACCGGAGGGACAACGGAAGAGAAAGAGGAGAGGTAAAACTAAGATGCTTCTTTGACAAACGAGTGAGACCAAAGAACCTTGCAAAGGTTAAGCCATTTCGAGAAAAAGAATACAACGAAGATGACGAAGCTAAAAACACTCCGTTAGAAAAGAGGAACAAGGGAGAACAACTTCGAATAGCACTCCGGTTGAAAAGATATGCAAGGCTTGATAAAATGAAGAACTTGAGTAAAATGGCACAACACTCCGGTTAAATAGATAGGCATGAAAAGAACACGATCCTGACAAAACGAAAAGATGGTTTAAGAGAGCAACATCACAATGCCTCCGGAAGAAAAGAATAGAAGTTAGATCATTGAAATAGGAGAATGGAGAAGAAAATGTCATCTTATGCCACAAAAGAGCTTGAGAAGGCATCCTTAGGAGACGGGTCGAGCGGAGTTGTTGGAACACCAACAACGAAAAGAATAAGCTGGATATGGTCTTATGGAATACATCTCAAAAATATGAGGTGACAACTTGCCACTCTCGGAATAGATTTGATTGGAAAGAACAAGGAGACGAGAAACTATGTCACCGGGACGATAAATGAAGAACTTGGATCATTGATAAACACCATGAGAGCGACAATCCTTAAAGGAAAGCTTTAGGTGAGATACAACCCAAGATAATACCAACGAAGAAAATGATGGGTTTAAATACCTCATTCTTGACAACATGTGAATCATGAAACATGAACTCAAATTATGAAGAATGATATAATACCACCTCTATTGATACGGAAGGAAGAATTGCACTACGGATTGCAAGATGAAGAATACTTGAGCTCCTTAGAAAAGAATCTCGATGAAAACTTCGAGAAGGAAATAAATACTTGATGCACCATCATGTAGAACCTTCATGAAGAACTCCGGTAACAGAAGGATAACGAAAAGAAAGAGAAGTTGAAAACACAAGGTGAAACCTTGCGATGTTTGGATGAAGCTCAGCGACGAGATAACTGAGAGAATTTGGAACTCCGGGAAAAGAAAAGATAAGCATCTCGAACTAAGAATGTGATGCCATGAACCACTTCGGAAAAGAAATTGAATAAACTTGATGAAACAAGAATAAGAATTACATTATGTGTATCCTTCACTAATTCAAATTGATGACAAGCAATGTAACTGGCATACTACTTAATCTCGTAGAAAGGATTTAAGATAGATATGTCGCAAACTTGAGAAGGTCTTCAACGAAACACCGTTAGGATTTGAAAGAACGAATGAATTGATATGATAACGAATGACGAGAACTCTTGCACGAACCACCGTAAGGATTAAAAAGACCGAAGGAAAGATAAAGGAACACCGGGAAGAATTATGAAATGAACGAGGATACTTGAGAGAATTTAGATACAAGTGAATGAAGGGATCACAAACTGATTAGAGAATATTGAATGATGCACCGATAAGATTGGAGAATGATAACTGGAAGCTGAGAATGAACAACCTGAAATGATGGACTCCGGATAATCAAACCGAGAAGACTCTTAAATTGCTCCGGATAGGTGAAAAGAATTCCCACAATCGAAAATAATTATAAGAGGATGGCAACAAGCTAGAATCACGAATCTTGAAGAGAATGGAGCAAGATTTGAGAGAAAAAAAATCTTCTTCGGTCTTCAAAATCTAAGAATGACGATGAGAAACGCCAACAAAAATTGTAGAGGCACTCCGGAATGAAGAATGGAAAAGTTGAACCAACAATGAAAAGAATCTGAAGGATCTTGGAGAAAGGCACTTGACTGATGATGCTTCATTCTTACGTCAAACTTGAGAAAAGAATTTGAGAAGCTTCGGAAAAATAAGAAGAGTCAGGTAAGAT
This sequence comes from Triticum aestivum, assembly GCF_018294505.1. Classification (NCBI taxonomy): domain Eukaryota; kingdom Viridiplantae; phylum Streptophyta; class Magnoliopsida; order Poales; family Poaceae; genus Triticum; species Triticum aestivum. The sequence goes on along the minus strand of NC_057794.1, from coordinate 172,248,046 downwards.
CCGGGGAAAAGACCTGTGGGTTAGGGCCCGCTCAAAAGAAACACCGTAGAACGATAACTTGAAAAGGAGATAGCACCGGTTGAATTTAAATGGCTTGAATGAGATAACATCCTCGAAAAGAGCTTGAACGAAAGCAGAGTGGAAAACACGAATCTTCGAGATATCTTGAGCACTCTGGAACAATTAAATAGCGAGAAGTGAATGATTATGAGGTGCACCGGCATGAGAAGGTATTTGAAACGAGGAAAAAGGGTATGATCCACAAAGCTTGACTTGGTTCCACCGGAGAAGAAAAAGAATGAATAATGGTGAACTACAAGCTCCGTTAAAATCTTCATGAGCATCTCCGGGTAAGAACATTAACGGAAAAGAATGGAGAGACTTCACAGGAATAAAATGAATATTTTATTAAGATATATGAGTCCTTGAAGAAAAAGGATGGGAGGGAGGGAAAACAAAGTCAACTTGAAGACGGATGAAATGAACAACATTGATGAAAAATTGAGATTGGATCTTGCGAATGTTGAAATGATCGGATCCACTTGAAGAGAGACACGCCGGTTGAAAAAGGATTGACATGGCAATCTTGATTATCGTGAGGGATTAGTATTCACATAGGAATATGAGAACACCACTTGGGAAAGGTATGGAATCAACATTTGACTTCGAAGCAACTCGAATACCACAAACTCAAAACAAAAACAAAGGATTGGCTTGCACAATAAGCCGGAACAAACATATGATAGAGATTTCGTCTGAAGTTTTCGTGGTGGGGCCTACACGGGCTCGATCGTACAACACCATCATGTACAAGGCAGTGCACATGACATATGAAGCGTCCCCGAGTCAGCATAGCCAAGGACTCTTTAAGACACAACGAGACCACTGTAAAAACCAACCGTGGACAGGCGGACCACTAGACGTCGAACCCCAATTTCATATCATACATATGTCGGAATGATATCCTAAGAGCTACTTGAATTCCCACCTATGAAACTCCCGGACCTTTCCGGTTATGCAATCAGGTGTTGGGGATACAGGGGAAGCATAATATCTCACCCAAAACTAGCAAATCCTACATCCAGCTGTATCCATCCTTTAACACATAACCAAGAAACCTTCGGAAATCGTCTACCTCAACCTTCGAAAAGCATCCGTTATACGAGTTATGGCAATACTCCCGAACTCCCGCCCCAGTACTGGGTGGCGTCAAGGTTATTTCACCAACAACTGCATAAAAGAGATTTTCGATGTCGGCGAAACTAAACTCAGGTATTCCAGAACTGCAACGACAAGATTGTGACGACAACACCTCGGAGCTCAACTCCCCGGGACACTGCCACAACCCCTAAATGACAGGAGGAACCAAGAACAATGTTCTCGTCACAAAACCATCGGAAAGATTCCAAGATACCCGTGTGATCCTAAAAAAAATTAGTGAAATTTGAGAAGAGAAGAGTCAAAACTCTACGTCAGGATCCCTCAGCAGAGCGAAGAAGGGACTGAGGATTAAAAAGAAGTCCTCACTCTTCGATATATATTATTCCTAAATGACTCAAAACATTTCTAGACTCAATAACGCCAGCGATTCAATCAAGCAGGGGGCTCCTAAGGTCGGGGAAGGCTCGGATACAAACTTGTAACTCCCTCGATGCGGCTATATCTCCCACGTGTCGAAGCACGACTTAGAGGCATAACCGCATTGAAAGCAATGTCGCAAGTGAGGTAATCTTCACACAACCCATGTAATACATCAGGGAAAGAGATACATAGTTGGCTTACAATCGCCACTTCACACAATTACATGAATAAAGCATTACATCAATCAGATACAATCAAGGTCCGACTACGGAACCAAAATAAAAGAAGACTACCCCAAAAGCTACACAGATCCCCGATCGTCCCGAGTGGGCTCCACTACTGATCAACTAGAACGACACAACACAAAGGACAAGATCTTCATCGAGCTCCTCCTTGAGCTTGGTTGCGTCACCTGCTCGATAACATCGGCACCTGCAAACTGGTTTTTGGAAGTATCTATGAGTCACGGGGACTCAGCAATATCACACCCTCGTGATCAAGACTATTTAAGCTTATAGGAAGGGTAAAAGGTATGAGGTGGAGATGCAGCAAGCGACTAGCATATATGGTGGCTAAACATATGCAAATGAGAGCGAGAAGAGAAGGCAAAGCGCGATCGAGAAACTATGATCAAGAGGTGATCCTAGAGCAACCTACGTCAAGCATAACTCCAACACTGTGTTCACTTCTCGGACTCCGCCGGAAAGAGACCATCACGGTTACACACGCGGTTGATGTATTTTAATTAAGGTCAACTTCAGGTTTTCTACAACCGGACATTAACAAATTCCCATCTTCCCATAACCGCGTGCATGGCTTTCAAAAGTTCAAAACCCTGCAGGGGTGTCCCAACTTAGCCCATCACAAGCTCTCATGGTCAACGAAGGATATTCCTTCTAGCGGGAAGACCCGATCAGACTCGGAATCCCGGTTACAAGAAATTTCGACAATGGTAAAACAAGATCAGCAAAGCCACCCAGATGTGCCGACAAATCCTGATAGGAGCTGCACATATCTCGTTCTCAGGGCACACCGGATGAGCCAGACGTCGGGTGGGCCAGCCCAGAGCTGCCCCTGGTAGCTCCGGAGATCGCTTACTTTGGACCAACACTCAGAGGAGCACTATCCCAGGGGTTTAATAACGATGACCCTTGGGCAGGCCTACCCAAGGGAAAGAAAAAGGCTAGGTGGCGAATGGTAAAACCAATGTTGGGCCTTGCTGGAAGAGTTTTATTCAAGGCGAACTGTCAAGGGGTTCCCATTATAACCCAACCGCGTAAGGAACGCAAAATCCAGGAACATAACACCGATATGACGGAAACTAGGGCGGCAAGAGTGGAACAAAACACCAGGCATACGGCCGAGCCTTCCACCCTTTACCAAGTATATACATGCATTAATTAAATAAGAGGTATTGTGATATCTCAATAAGTAAACATGTTCCAACAAGGAACAACATCTCCATGTTCCAACAAGGAACAAACTTCAATCTTCACCTGCAACTAACAACACTATAAGAGGGGCTGAGCAAAGCGGTAACATAGCCAAACAACGGTTTGCTAGGATAAAGGTGGGTTAGAGGCTTGGTTCAACAATATGGGAGGCATGATAAGCAAGTGGTAGGTATCGCAGCATAGGCATAGCAAAAGAGGGAGCAACTAGCAAGCAAAGATAGAAGTGATTTTGAGGGTATGGTCATCTTGCCTGAAATCCCGCAAGGAAGAAGAACGAGTCCCTGAAGAAGACAAACGAATGTAGACGAACGGGTCCTCACAAACGCGACGTTATCGGAACTAACCCGAAGAAGCAACACCGGAAAAGAAGCAAACAACATAGTAAACAATCAACACATAAACATGGCATGATGCACAACCAAGTATGATGCATGTCCAGATTAAAGAGGCATGGCATGGCAAAGTGCAACAACCAAAACTACAAATTAAGTGGAGCTCAATATGCAACGGGTTGCATATTGACGGAACACCACATCAATTATTTAGTTCTCTCCTGGTTAGGTACTCAACAATATTAAATGTTGGTTAACATGGCAAGAGGTGAAGCATAACAAAACTATACCATTTAAACAATTTAAATGGGGCCGGATATAACAAACAACAAATCCGGTAAATCCCCATATGCATTAGCAATTTAATGCAACAACAATTTTAAGCATTTTTAATTGTTGTTATCATGATGCGGATGACATGAACAAGTTTATGCAATTTTTATTAAAAGTTGACAAGAGCATTATGAAGCATTTGTCATCGTGGCGGAAACGAAAGGGGTGCCACGGCAACGATCACGAAAATGGTGCCACGGCAGCATTCCGGATCCGGTAACTCGATTGAGATACCGATGCAAAGGATAAGTGTGCGGATGCGTGCAAAAGATGTTGGGGCGCTCCCGGATTCCGGGTGTCCCACGAGTTGGTGACAAGGAAACGAGTGACAATCTAGACAACGTGCAAACACGAGCATCTCAAACATCGCAAACATTTGTTTACGGACGTCGTCTCGGGGTTATACCTTTGAAGCGTGCATTATCGGAACTGATCGAGTTCGGTGGTAGGGGTACACGTGTCGAAGGGGAAGTAGTTGTTCACGGGGTCATCATGGGATGTAGCGGTTCATGCGACGGTAGTTGAACTTGACGTTTGCGTTACACGGGTCTTCGGCGATGGTCGTCGTACATGGTTCGGAGTGGTACTTGCTTCTTCGGACTTGTCGGTCTCGATTCTTACGACGGTAGCGGTATACATCTCGTTTTCGGAGAGGTACCTGGGGTCATTTGAACTTGTCGGTCTCATCATCTCGAAGGGGTGCTTGATGTTCTTAGCGATTCCAAAGACGACGGTAAAGGTACACTTGTTGTAGGGGTACTTGTCGGATCCACGGCGACGGTAGAGGTACAAACGTTCTCATGGTACTTGGGACGTCATGGAACTTGGCGCTTGCGGTATTGATAGCTCGAAGGGGTACTTGGCGTGTCCAAGGTCTCCGGCTGTAGTGGTACTTGATGATACGGGTAGTCGAACTTGACGAAAAATGGGTCTCCTCGGGGACTTGATGCATCCGAATTCTTCGGGTTTGTAGTAGTACTTGGCATTTGGAGTTGGGGTCTTGCCGGTCTTGATGGTCTTTTGATATGAAACGAAGCATCACAAGGCCTCGGTGGGGCCGCAGCAAGGAGGCGATGGTGGTGGACAGTGGCAGGAAGCAGACACGGGGCTCGTCTGGTTCCCGATAGGATCGGGGCCAGTGGAACTCCATGGGGCGGCTGCCTTGGCTTTCCTGATAGGCGGGCGAGGCAGCGCAGGCCTCTGGAGGACCACGGGCGCGCGAGGAGGCAAGATGGTGCGGTCCAGAAAGATCATGCCTGCCAAAGACGGGAGCTACAGAGGCAAACAAGAGGTTGGGCACGACAGAGAGAAGCAAGAGCTTCAGGGGCAAGGAGGACACGCCTGATGGTAGCGCGGCAACCAGAGGGGTCGCAGGCGAGGAGATCCTCTTCTGCGTGCATGCGTGCGACAGGTAGCAACGGGGTCGGCCGACGGCAACGGGCGCAACCATGGAGACCAGGCACTAGGCGGCGACTGGTTGGAGGAGGACGCGCAGCTCGCGGGAGGAACTGGCGCGGGGGGTCCTCTCCGGTGCGTGAGCAAGGAGAGGGGAAAGAGATGGGGAACAGGCGCGGGGCCTCGCTGGACGGAACTTGCAGGCAGCCACGTGGTCGACGAGGTCGGCAGGGAAGCCTCTGGCGCGAGGATGGACGAGCTCCTGGACGAGGAGAGGTTGGACAGAAGAGCACGCAGGAGGAAGAGAGCGTGAGGAGGAAAAGAAGAGATTGGCAGCGCTGGTGGGAACGACCGAACAAGGAGGGGATCGACCAGGAGAGGGTTTCGCTCGGGCCTAGGGTTAGCAGCATTAGGTAGGCTTGGGGCCGGCCCAGTAGAGAGGAGGGGTCAGCTGGGCTTGCTGGATTGGGCTCTCCCTCTCCTCTCTTTCTACTTTAAACGAAACGAAATAGAGAGAGTGGAAAAAGAAGGGGGGTTAGGGAAAAGAGTTTGAGCAGGAGGACAATTTTCCTAGACTCATAAAAAATAAACATGACCACAGAAAAATAGAAGTGGTCAGATTGCATGAATTAAATTCAAATTCATTTGAATATAATTCAAATGGTTTTGAATTGGGACTAGGTTCAGTGTGGCCAAAAATGTTCGGGTTCTTTGGTGGAGCTCCGGAATATGATGAAAGAATATATGGCAATGTTGGAGACCAAGAATTATGATAACAAAGGCATTGGGATATTTTGCAAGTGTGTTTGCGGTGAATCCAAACGAATGGAATATTTTTATTTAGCTCCCTAATATTGGGAGGATATGTTATAAAGAGAATTACCATGTGAATTCCCTTGATTTAAATGGACCGAAGATCCATGCAATTTATTTAGTTGAGTTGCAAAAGATTTATGAGATGATGGCATGATGACATGATGCAATGCACATGATGTAACGAACCAAACAAATCACACGACGAAACCCAGAAACCCTGGAAGGCATCCGAAGCTCCGGTCTTGGGGTGTTACAGCTTGCTTGCTCAAAATGCTTAGTGATATGATCCAAAATCCCTCAACCATTTTCTCATTTCCACATATGTCATAAACCTAAAGTCAAACTCGGCCCCAATGTGTTCATCTATCTGGCGCAACCGAGTTCATTTGACATATCCATAGCCAGAAATCCTAATCAATTCGGTCTCACTGATAGGGATCTCGGTCTCACTGAGATGGGATTGCAAACTCTCTGTTTAGTTCATAACATTTTGGTCCAACTGAGATGAGCGATCGGTCCCACCGAGTTCACAATGCAAACTCTCTATTTCCTTTTCATAGTATTTTGGTCTCACCGAAATGAGCGATCAGGTCCACCAAAGTTGCCTGACCAACTCTCTGTTTGCTTATTACTGAAATCGGTCTCACTAAGTTGAAGTAATCGGTCAAACCGAGATCAAGTTATGCCCTAACCATAACGCATCGGTCCCACCGTGTTGATCATGTCGGTCCCACCGAAAAGCCTAACGTTCCCATTTTGAACCATATCGGTCTGACCGAGTTTCACTATTCGGTCCCACCGAGTTTGGCAAATTGTGTGTAACGGTTAGATTTTCAGTGGCGGCTATATATGCCCCTCCACCCTACTCACCATTTGAGAGAGAGCCATCAGAACGTGTCTACACTTCCACTACTCATTTTATGAGAGAGGACCACCTACTCATGTGTTGATACCAAGACATTCCAATCCAACCACAAGAATCTTGATCTCCAACCTTTCCAAGTTGCTTTCCACTCAAATCCTCTTTCCACCATATACAAATTTGTGAGAGAAAGTTGAGTTTTGGTCAGACTATCATTTGAAGCACAAGAGCAAGGAGTTCATCATAAACACACCACCTAGTACCTTTTTGAGAGTGGTGTCTCCTAGATTGGTTAGGTGTCACTTGGGAGCCTCCGTCAAGATTGTGGAGTAGAACCAAGGAGTTTGTAAGGGCATGGAGATCGCCTACTTTGTGAAGATATACCCAAGTGAGGCAAGTCCTTCATGGGCGATGGCCATGGTGGGACAGACAAGGTTGCTTCTTCGTGGACCCTTCATGGGTGGAGCCCTCCGTGGACTTGCGCAACCGTTACCCTTCATGGGTTGAAGTCTCCATCAACATGGATGTACGATAGCACCACCTATCGGAACTACGCCAAAAATCTGTGTCTACATTGCGTTTGCTCCCTCCAAAGTCCTCCCCTTTACCTTCATATGCAAAGATTTACATGCCGCTGCTATACTCTTAGAATTGCATGTGTAGGTTGATTGCTAGACTTGTGATAAGTTGCTAAAATCTGCCAAGACTTTAAATTGGGAAAAGGCTAGATTTTTATTTTGTCAAGTAGTCTAATCACCCCCCCTCTAGACATACTTTCGATCCTACATATGCATGTTTAGTTTAGCATGAATTTGCCATGATCATTTAGAGAGGATCATATACTGCTATGTTTTCCCTCCGTACTAACTACTGGACCTGTGCCATGGACACAATCCCAAAAAGGAGGACTGGAAACAAGTTTACATATCGAGCCCCAACAAGCCAAACAGATAAGTTCCCTTTAAGATATCCATAGTATGCCTCTGTAAAGGAAAAACTTGTGCCTTGTCACCTTCGAGACATTTGTGCTCCCATCCTTTGATTCGAGGGTTACTTCTGTCAGGGCGGTCGCAGTGACATTTGGAAAGAAGGTTTGGCGAGGGGTCGGTTCCCTTCCTCACTCCTAGGCCCGCGAGACCAAACCTCACAAAAACGATAGAAGGAACCGACAAGACAACTTGTCGGAATACCTTGTTTACTTGAAAGCATAGAGGAGTTCCTCCTATGCATGGACATAATACATGCACAAGTACCCGGCAAACATGTCTTTTTTCATCAATACACGGATAAACAAGTACAAACCAAACAAAGTACATATATGGAGAAAAGAGATTACATATTTAAGACTAAAATTTGGCAAGTGCCTACATGTTTTAGATTGAAAAAAGATAAGTGCCCTGTAATCCCTTTCTAGTCACTCTCCTCCTAGGGGCTACAGTTGGAGGCGAAGAGGGAAAAGGAGTGCCTGGGATGAAGCCCAGCCTGACCGCATTAGGGCCCACGGGACGCAGCCTGAGAAGATTGGGAGAGTGCAGACGAAGGAGATGGATGGAGGGAGCGGCTAGGCAATGCCCTGGCCACCACTGCCAGGACCAGCGGGGCGTGGCAGGGTGGACATCGGCAGGGCGGACGAAGTTGGAGCCCACGAGGAAGCCTACCGAGGCCTAGCTACAAGACTACGGGAGGAGATGGAGGCATCCACACCGAACTCCCCGGCAAATCGCTCTGCTGGGGGAAGAAGACGCATGTGCAGATGTTGGTGCCGTTAACGCCTTGCAGATGGTGACGGTGCGGCTGGAGTTTAGCCCGAATCAAAGCCATCGCCCTCCTACTCGGCACCGTCTTCATCGCCGTCACTGTCCTCTTCATTGTTGCCGCTTGAGGAGGAGCTTTTGTCATTGGTCGAGCTCCCCGTGCAGCACCCTAGCGAGCACCCGAATGCCTGAAGACCTTCACAGAGAGTAGGGTGGCGTCCATTAAGTTAAAACGGAGAACATGCCTCGCCGCCAAGCTATGGGCACAAGCAAAAGTTTTCCAGCCATGTCGGAGAATCATGACATGAGGCGCAGGGAACTCGATGTCCCCCCGCATGTTGCCGTTGTAGCAGCACCTCATGTGCAGACTCAGTCCAGGCGGCTGTTCTACCTCCATCGCCCTGGCGAAGGGAGTTGGAAGCCGAAGACGGCTGCACGGAGGGCCGCGCAGCTTGATGATGAACTACAGCGGCTGGTCCCCGGCGTGGCCATCGTTCAGTCCCAGGTCAACTAGAGGAGGGGCAATCGGAGCACCGCCACGTCCTTCTTGGCCCCATGCGCCACAACGGTCACGCCCTCGTTTTGTGCCACCACCACGGGCATTGGATTCCGCCCCTGCATCACCAGCATGGGAGGGAGGCGCTGCCGAGAAGAGGCCCTCATCGCCACTACTGGAGCACCACCACGTCCTCTTCCCCTCGCCATGGTGAAAGAAGGATGCTAGAGGAAGAAGAAGGAGATGTGTGCGAGTGAGCACCTCACCCACGCCCCTTTTTAAGGCGAACGTGGCCGGGGGCTAGCTCCTCACCTAGGAGGCAACCGCCCCACTCCACCAAATCAGCTCCCCTGCGTCACTGATGGCGCACAGAATCAAGACCGCCCTCCTGCGCCTTTCTGTGGCACATGGCTTTCTACCATGGTCTCATGACCGTGCCCTACACATCCACCACCAACTCTGCGCAATACATGCAGCGTATGTGGTGGAAACGGCAGGAGCAGTGGGACGAGTAAAATGGCAGTTACCTCCCCGTGAACATCGGCAGCCACGGGCCATTACGTGGGAAACCCCATGTTGTCCCGCATGATGCACGGGAAAACCAGAAATTGACTCACACACGGGTTAAGGAAAAGGGGACACCATCGCGGCTCAACTAAAGTTTTCGCCTATGTACTTGTTGGGTCCTACCCCAACAATGCTCGGCGGCACGTTTGGGCCAGGCCTAGGGGATCCTATTTTTTTGACAAAAAAGACTGTAAGGGAGGCCCCTACAGTATAATTGGTGCAACAAACCCAAATTGCAAGTACCATGCCTTGAACCTGGGTGGGTGGGAAGGCATCAACCCCTTCCCACCACTAGGCTATGCCTTAGTCTGCACCTGGGGGCTCCTATCGATACAACAGACATTTATGTTTGTTTCCCTGACTCAATATATAAGGCAAGGCCAAGCCATAGAAGCAGCTCTTTGAGAGATCAAAGAGCGGATCAAGAAGACCAAGACAAACCAAGACATCAAGATATCACCTTGGAAAAGCCTCCCTTGCCAGTCTGGAGAGACTGGCCGGGTCGAGGCCACCCCAAGGACAAGTCCAAGATATCCCCGGTTGGCTTGTCGGGTCCGCCAAGGGAAGATCTCCCCGCCAAGGCACCACCGCTCCACCGCACCACGACGCGAATTAGTTATCCGTGCGGTGTCGAACCCCCAAGTGATTAAGTGGCTTCCACTAAGCACGTGGCAGCCATTTAGGAGATAGATTACCTTCATACGACACCCGCCAGAGGCGTGTCAAGCAGATAAGCAGAAGATGACTAAGCGGCATGGCACGCTTGCCGGGCTACATCCTCATCATGACACCTAGTAGTACATTTAATGCACTTTGTCCTAACTGCCAGAGTTAGGTATGATAGCACTGTTAGTTATCAAATCACTAGGTAAAGACTGTTTTGCCACTATGGTCACCCCTTAAGCTATAAAAGGAGGTCAAAGGCAAGAGGGAAAAGGATTCAGACCCTTGCATACTTGTATGCGTGTAGCTGCTCTCCCCTAGGCCATCTTGTCGGGCTCGAATGCTGCATGTTCATTGGGTTCTTCCATCAAACCACTAAAGCAGGAGTAGGGTTTGATGCCTCATGGCGGCCCGAACTTGGGTAAAAACCACCTACGTCACTATCGTCGTGTTGTTTCATGACCTCCGCTCTTTGTGCAATGTGATCTCCCCCCTTGCCGAACCACAAGGGGCCTATGGCCCCAAAGGTGATTGTGTTGACCCACGACCACGATCCAAACACAAGAAAGGACGCTACAAAAGATCGGTAGTTCTTCCCAATTGATGAGGAGATGGGGGCTTGAATCCACCAGGGAATCTTCCCTTGACAGGGTCTTGAATCCACTTGGGGGATCTTCTCCGAGGAGGCCTCGATCTCCAGTCGAGTAGGGGTACAAGTGGATGAGCAATGCTCTAATCTCCAAAATGAGCTATCACAATGCTAACCCTAAAATTGTGGAGGAGGAGGAGTATATATTGTCTAGCGGGAGGAGGGGTGCATGGGCTTCGGCCCTTTACCGTGCGCAGACAGAAGGGGCAGGATGTCTGAGCATCGGGTCGGATGTCCGGGCCTTTGAGTGGGTGCCGCATGTCCTGGGAGGCCGGCTTCGGTGAGGTTATGTGATGGAGTGCCAGATTTCCGGGGCTGGGCTAGATGTCCGAGCGGCTCGGGCCTGATATCTAGGGCCTGGGCCGGATGTCCGGGCCCTATAGCTTTCGGCTGCTGGACTTCGGTTGGGTTGCATGCTCTAGGGGCCGGATGTTCGGGTCCTGGGAACTGTCTTCGATCCCTTCCGTCATTCCTCTTCATCCTTGTAATTGGGGACTTGTCCATCTTCGCGAGCATTCTCGAGAGGGTCTTCTTGGTACCTAAGCACACATAGCATTGTGGCTTTAGGTAGTAGCCATGTCTCAAGTGTGTTATAGGAATATCACTAAGGAGAGATGTCACCTCGGTTTCGAGAGCTCTAGCTCGTGCTTGTGTCATCGATCCTCTTGGCACCTGATGAGACGACGGTAGGTCCATGGGGATGACCCTAGGATGTTCCGCGTCATCTCCCCTTGGGGATGACCCTAAGATCCAACCTCGGATCGAAATCCTCATCACCATGGTAGGGCGAGAGATCCTTGACATTGAATATATCGCTCACGTTGTACTTGGCGCGTGGGATGTTGATATTGTAGAGGTTATTGTTGTAGCATTCTAGCACCTTGAAGGGTCCATTTGCTCGAGGTAGAAGCTTGGACTTGCGTTCATTGGGGAAGCGATCCTTGGGAAGGTTTATCCACACAACACCTCCAATGTTGAATATCATAGGATGCTTGTTGATGTTGTTCTTGGTCGCGATGCGTTGTACTTGTAACTCAATGGTGTGCCATTTATATTCATGCACCTTCTTCAGATAGCTTGCTCCTACACTTGCGTACATGTGGATGCGCTCTTGTATAGGTAGCGGTAGAATGTCCAATGGGGACAATGGATTGAAGCCATAAATGACCTCGAAGGGGGACTTTCCAGTAGTTGAATGTCTTGCGCGGTTGTAGGCGTACTCGGTGATGGGTAGACACTCCTCCCACTCCTTGATGTTCTTCTTGATCAACACACATAGTAGAGTAGAGAGCGTCTGGTTTGTGACCTCCGTTTGGCCATCGGTTTGTGGATGGTATGGTGAAGAGAACAAAATCTATATTCCGAGCTTGGCGCATAGCATCTTCCAAAAGTAGCTTAGGAACTTGATGTCGCGGTCCAACACGATACTCTTGGGCACTCCATGTAGATTCAAGTGTCTCGGAAAACCACGGCCACCTATGGGACCAGGAGGCCCCTTGCTGGTTCGGCAGAGGGATGTCGCGTTGCACAAAGAACAGACGAGTGTGGGTCAGCACGACAGAGATCACCAGGCAGTTTTACCCAGGTTCGGGCCGCCGCGAGGCGTAAAACCCTACTCCTGCTTCGGTGGATTGAAGGTGGAAAGGTGGTGGTGGAGCATCGTACACTTTCCCGGCAAGGGTTGCCTCAGGGCAGTAGCGACTACGCGCATATGGGGATGTGAGTTACCCAACCATCTAACCCTTTCTACGGTTTTCCATGGGCCTCCTTTTATAGATCAAGGGGTTACCACAATAGCAAAGTAGTCATTATGCACTAATAAGATACCAAACAGTGCTATCATACCTAACTCTGCGGGCTGATAGGGCGCATTAAATGCACCGCTCAACGTCACATCGTTGGTCGCTCGGTAAGGCTTGTCGGGCTATGTTGCCAGCTTCACGCCTGCTTGCCTCACACGTCCCAAGATGGGTGTCATCTGTGGGTTTCTCCTATAGAAAATGGTTGCCATGTGGCGAATGGCTGTCACTTAATCATCTTGCGGCTCGACACCGCACTGATCAATGACATGAGTCATGGTGGAATGGTTGTGAGGTGGTCTTGCCATTGCGAGCCCCGGCAGGCCCTACCGGGACGCCTTGTCTGTCCGCTACTAAGTGTGGCCTCTCCCCTTGCCGGGCTCGTCTGTCTGGCAACGGAGGCCTTTCTCTTGAGGATATCCCGCTTCTCTAGCTTGATCTTGGTCCTCAGAATCTCTTGGTCTCTTGCACTCTGACTTGGGCTGCTGCTTTGATCTTGTTCCCGCTCCTATGCATAGTCTGGGCAACAGACCCAGGGTTTGTTGCACCGACAGAAGCCCCCGAGCCTACCCCGAACGCGTTGTTGAGCATCGTCAGGGTAGGGCCTAGTAAGTGCACAAGCGGGGTTGCTGAAGAGGCTGGTCTCTTGAGGTCTTCTTTGCTTCTTCATTATTCTTGATTCTGGGCCAGTTTCCAGTTTCTCCGCGCGTCGTGCGCAGAGCTGTGTAAGAACTTCGATCGTGGCCTCCAGATTTTTCTCGCCCCACGATCATGGGGTGGAAACTGCCATCCCACTCGCCTCCTATTTCACACACACCCGCCACGTGCTCTGCATGCATTGGGTGTGGTAGGTGGTGGACGTAGAGGTCACGGGGAGGAGTGCCACGGCCGAAAAAGAAGCACTGGTGGTTGGTGCAAAGGGTCGGCCTTGTTTCTCAAAGCTACAGAGAGTGCAGAAAGGCCATATTTGAGGAGACAGCCTCCTGCCTCGTCGCCTTATAGAAAGGGGCAGGGTGGTGCCTCTCTGCACACACTTCTTCTTATTTTCTGCAACCTTTTCCTCCTAGCCATGGTGAGGGAGCGAGGGTGCGGCGGTGTCTCAGCGGCGGCGATGAGGGATTCTTCTCGATAGCGCATCCCTCATCCTCTGAATCCTGTGGTGGCAGAGCCCGCCATGAGGGGAGGAGGGAGAGGACGAGGTCGAGGTCACTGCGGTGCTCGAGGAGGAGGAGGAGGGGGCGGTGCCCTGGTAGCGCCTCCACTGGCAGCACCCTCCCGATGGAAGGCCATGTCGGGGAGCAACCTTGGAGTTCATCATCAGGTTGTACAAGCCGTTGTGTGGTCATCTTCACCTTCCAACCCCCTTCGCTTGGGAGATAGAGCTTGAACAACCACGTGCTCTGAGGCTGCACATGAGGGGCTGCGGCAATGGAGTTATGAGGGTTGATGTCGACTTCCCTACCACTACTAGGAAAAGGGCTACTAATGGCGCACCGGTTTTGCCTACTAATGGCGCATCACTGGTGCGCCATTAGTATCACGCCACTAGTATTTTTTACTAATGGTGCACCACTGGTGCGCCATTAGTATAGGCCATGGTGCGCCATTAGTATAGGCCACTGGTGCGCCATTAGTATAGGCCACGGTGCGCCATTAGTTTTTTTTGAATTTTGAAGGCGGGAAAATAGTAGTGGCGCACCGTCTAACCCCCACCGTGCGCCATTGCTATTTTTGAATTTTGAATTTGCATCTGGATCGTGATTTTTTTGCCCATTTTTTGCTAGTTTTTTTTGCTCGTTTTTTGGCACGATATTATTTCAAATTTTGTTCCTGTTTTTGGATCTTGTATGTTCTTTTGCCATGTTCTTTTGCCGGAGAGGAGTTCGCCGGAGAGGAGGAGGAGGTCACCGGAGAGGCGCTCGCCTACATCGCCAGAGAGGAGGAGGAGGTCGTCGGAGAGGAGTTCACCGAAGCATCGGAGAGGAGGAAGGAGAAACCATGAGGGAATGGGAGGAGAGGAGGGAGGAGGAGCTCACCAAAGAGGAGGGAGGAGAAACCGTGAGGGGAGGGGAGGGCAGGAG
>NC_057794.1:172174761-172232971 GCF_018294505.1 Triticum aestivum | reverse complement strand
AGGAGGAGGTCGCCGGAGAGGAGGAGGAGGTCGCCAGAGAGGAGGAGGAGGAGGTCGCCGGAGTGGAGGAGGGCAGTATGGTGGAGGAGAGAAGGGAAGATGGAGTGGAGGAGAGGAGGAGATGGAGTGGAGGAGAGGAGGAGATGGAGTGGAGGAGGTGCGCCCAGCCATATATACGACATAGTAATGGCGCACCGTGGGCAGGTGCGCCATTACTAACTTTTTTTATTTTTTTGATTTATTTTGAATTTTGAAGGCGGGAAGATACTAATGGCGCACCATGGGCAGGTGCGCCATTAGTAACTTTTTTTTTATTTTTTTCACTTATTTTGAATTTTGAAGGCGGGAAGATACTAATGGCGCACCATGGGCAGGTGCACCATTAGTAACTTTTTTTTATATTTTTGACTTATTTTGAATTTTGAAGGCGGGAAGATACTAATGGCGCACCATGGGCAGGTGCGCCATTAGTAAGTTTGAATTTTTTTGCCGCTCTAGATCTTAAAAGCCCCGTATCTTTTTTCTGTTAGGTTTTTGAGGATTTTGAAAATGTTTAACGGGGTTCCCCCGTTAAATTCAGATTTAACTTTTCGAGTAGATGATTTTTCATATAAAAAACTTTTTCATCCGAGTTCGTACGCAAAAGTTATGCCCATTTTTACAAATTCTCGAGAGATTTTGCAAAAAAGTCGAAAATTCATGTTTGTAAATTTTGCTAACAACTAGACAACATATCACATGGGAATCTTATTTTCTTTTATTTTTTTGACATTTCTATCATTTTCTTTTATTTTCTTTGAAACTGAAAAGGCGGTCCATGGGAGGGGGGTGCATTCGGGCGAATGTTTGGGCCAAGTTACTAATGGCGCACCGTGGCATGGTGCGCCATTACTAGTTCAACTAGTAATGGCGCACCACTCCCATGGTGCGCCATTAGTAGTTTTGAAATAAATAAATAAAATTACTAATGGCGCACCGTGGACGTGGTGCGCCATTAGTATTTGCACACTAATGGCGCAACCACACATGGTGCGCCATTACTATATAGTAATGGCGCACCACATGTCTGGTGCGCCATTAATGTCAATTCCATCTATAGCCCTTTTCCTAGTAGTGTACCCCTCATGTAATGTACCTTCATTGCGCCTGGAAGACCTTCGCTCGTGCTCATGGCTTCTCAAAGGGGCACCTTCTCCAGTTCAAATTAATGGAGAACGGCCTGCTCTCCTTCAAGATCTTCGGGCGCTCGGGAGGTCGCTTAGGGTGCTGCATGGAGAGCTCGAGTGACAACGAAAGCTACTCCTCGAGCGAAAGCGACAAGGAGGACAGTGACGGCAATGACCACGGCAGTGGGCGGGGGAGCGACGACTCTGACTCTTGCTGATCGTCGCTCACACCATCTTCATCAGGCGGCAGCACCATCATCTGCATCCACTTTCTCCTCCCTGGCAATGTGATTTTCCGGGGGGGTTGGATGCATAGGTGTGGATGGTGCTCCCGGGATCCTCCAGCAGTCCTCCAGCTGGACCCCGGTAGGCTTCCTCTCGGGCTGCAACTCCATTAGCCCTGCCGAGTCCTGTTGGCCCTGGTGGTGTTGGTCGACGGGGTCGCCTTCTGTCGTGCTTTCCATCGAGGCATTCCCTCGTGCTTTCGTTCCCATCGGGCTACCTCTCCTGGAACCCTAGGGGGGTGGGCTGGACTCTTGCATAGGGGCTCCTTTTGCCCTCCTCGCCTTCGACGGCCGCGCATAGGAGGAGAGGGACAAGAAAGGGCATCATGGGGCATTTATCTTCTTTTAATCTTGAATCTGTCGGCATTTGCCAAATTTTAATTCAAATAATGTAATCTCTCGAGTCCGTGTTTATGCTATGTAATGCATGCACTTGTATCAGAATATTAATGAAAAAGATGAACCTTCCTGGGAACCCGTGCATGTGTATGTCCATGTAGAGGCGAGATGCCTCTTTAATGTAAATAAACGAGTTTTCCCCGACAGGCTATCCTATCGGCATCCTTTTTATCTGCTGGAGAGCTATGTCTACCGAGCAATAGACAAAGGGGCCATCCCCCTACCAACTTCTTTTTACCAAAGGTCACTTCGACCATCCTGACTGAAGCAACGTTCGAGTCAGGGATGGGAGCACCTAAGTCTCAAAGGAGTGGCGAGGCTTTCTCATGCACAAGTTATAGCTTACAGAACATTAACGGACAAGAGGTTGAACTTATCTGTCTGGCTTGCCGGGGACCGCTGTGCCAGGCAATCTCCTCATCTCCTTGTCGAAGCCAAGTTCACTGCAGGAACTTGCAACTTCATCCAAATGAGAATGAATGCAGGATGCGATCCTATTATATGCATATGCAGATGCTCATGAAATGCTTATGCAGCGGTCGCCCCCCCCCCCAGAGCGCTTCTTTATTTTATCTTGCACGGGGTCATTGCCCCGACTTTGTACAAGGGGTTACATGCAGCTGAGGCAAGGCCTGTATAAAAGGGTGGCTGCCGAGAAGGGCCCAACAGCCGTTGTCAGGACCGGTTTTCCAATAAAACATTTATTGAAAAGCCGACCCTTGTATTGACTAGTACTGAAGAATCCTCCTTACTGGCAGACAAATCCTTGATACAGAAATCCAGAAGTACTAAATATTATACAAGGTTGAGCTGAGGCTGCTCAACAATTTTATTACAAGCACGCCGATATTATACATAAGGGCGGATATGAAACAAAGGAGTATGGTGGCATAACTACTGACTCGTAATAAAAGTGGTGGTGGATATGTCACAGTGTAGTGGGTGACTTGACTCCAAAATCTTACAACTCATCAAGCGCCGGAGTGAGGCTTGATGATTTTATTTGGGTAGCGGAAGCGTATATAATACAAGTGACCAACTCCAGGATCGCACGGGACTGACTGGGACTCCTCTAGGCGTCGGACTCGCTATCAAACTCTTCATCCATAAGATCGCCTTCGTCAACATCTGGCCAAATCAACAAACCAGGTGAGTACTTTGAATGTACTCACAAGACAGTTTGGACATAAGATATAACAAATGCAAACATGATGCACATGAGTAGATTAGTAATGCACACTCAGGTAATAAATTTGCACTGCATGATAAGAAAAAGGAAGTCAGGCAGTAGTCCTCCCGAAATCCCAATAAAATAGCTGAAGACCGATCGGGTGTCTGAAGCGACGCCTCGAAAGGTAAAAATAAATTAACATGCCGTAGTCGAGCGTCAGGGCGACACCACATAAAGGGCTTATATTGAAACGTAAATGACAGTACATGCCACAGTCGGACGTCTAAGCGACATCTCGAAAAGGGCTTATAATGAAAGTAAATAATCAGGATGCCACAGTCGGACGTCTGAGCGACATCACATAAAGGGCTTATATCAAAAGTAAATAACAAGGATGCCACAGTCGGACGTCTGAGCGACATCACATAAAGGCTTATATCAAAAGTAAATAACAACAATGCCACAGTCAGACGTCTGAGCGACATCACATAAAGGGCTTATATCAAAAGTAAATAACAAGAATGCCACAGTCGGACGTCTGAGCGACATCACATAAAGTGCTTATATCAAAAGTAAATAACAAGAATGCCGCAGTCGGATGTCTGAGCGACATCACATAAAGGGCTTATATTTCGTCATTCGAATTTAAGTAGCTCATGAATTTAGATCATCCCAAGGAAATACTCCGACTGAAATTCAGGTCTCAAGTTCTGTAGGCTGTCGTTGCCCGAGCTGGGGTTTCGACTAAAAGCATCTGCCACTACATTTTCCTTTCCTGGATGGTAGTGAATGCCAACATCATAATCTTTCACTAATTCCAACCAGCGCCTTTGCCGCAAATTGAGTTCTAGCTGTGTGAAAATATATTTGAGACTTTTATGGTCCGTATATATTTCAGAACGATTTCCAAGCAAAAAGTGTCTCCACTCCTTGAGTGCATGAATGACTGCTGCCAATTCCAGGTCATGAGTAGGATAATTTTCTTCATGCTTTCGTAGTTGCCTGGAAGCGTATGCGACTACCTTGCCTTCTTGCATTAGTACGCATCTGAGGCCCTTCCGGTATGCGTCACAATATACTTCAAAACTTTTGTGTATGTCTGGTACAACCAATACTGGTGTTGTTGTTAACTTCCTTTTGAGTTCTTGGAAACTTTTCTCGCAAGCTTCTGTCCATACAAATTTCTTATCCTTCTTGAGTAACTGTGTCATTGGTTTTGCTATGGTGGAAAACCCCTCAATAAACCTTTGGTAATATCCAGCCATCCCTAGAAAACTTCGTACATATGTTATGTTGGCTGGTGGTTTCCAGCCAAGTACGGCCTTGACTTTTTATGGGTCCACGGCGACACCTTCTTGAGTCAATACGGGGCCTAGAAAACCAACCTGTCTTAACCAAAATTCACATTTCCTGAATTTGGCGTATAATTGATGTTTCGTTAATTCTCTCAGTACAATTCTGAGATGTTCAACATGCTCTTCTGGTGTCTTAGAGTACACCAAAATATCATCAATGAACACCACAACAAATTTGTCCATAAATTTCATAAGCACTTTGTTCATGAGATGGACAAAATATGCGGGGGCATTTGTCAGTCCAAACGTCAGTACTGTAAATTCATATAATCCGTATCTAGAGGTGAATGTTGTCTTAGGGATATCTTCTGTCCGTACTTTTAATTGATGATACCCCGACCTTAAATCAATTTTTGAGAAGACCTTGGCTTGTGCAAGCTGGTCAAATAAATCATTTATTCGTGGCATCGGATATTTGTTTTTGATGGTGAACATGTTGAGGGCTCGATAGTCTATACATAATCTCAGTGTCCCATCCTTTTTCTTAGCAAATAATACCGGTGAACCCCAAGGTGAGGAGCTGGCCCGTATAAATCCTTTGTCCAGTAATTCTTTTATTTGCTTCTTTAATTCTACCAACTCGGAGGGTGCCATTCTATAAGGTTTCTTGTAAATGGGGGTGGTTCCAGGCGCTAGTTCAATGATGAACTCTATTTCCCGGTCTGGTGGCATGCCTGGTAGTTCTTCGGGAAATACATCAGGGAACTCACATACCACTAGAACTTTTCTTAACTCTAAAATGTCCACCTTGTTCAACTTTGGTTGCCGTGATATTGGTCTTTCTTGAGCTGCAACTTTTATCGTCTTCCCATGATGGTGAGTAAGAATTACAGTCCGATTGGAGCAGTTGATAAATCCCTTCTTGGTTGTTAACCAGTCCATTCCTAGGATAACATCCAGTCCCTTATTTTCCAATACAATGAGGTTTGCCTGAAACTTTAGTCCCTCAATTTCAATAACCACACCTTGGCAGTAACTCTGAGTGATTTGCTTAACCCCGAGGGACTTGATGGTCATGGATTTTTCCAAGGGAAGCATCGAAAAATCATGTTGCAAAGCAAATTTCTTTGAAATGAACGAGTGATAAGCTCCAGAATCAAACAAAACCGTGGTAGGTATTGTGTTGACAGGGAACGTACCGACTACGATATCCGGGGCATTCTGGGCTTCCTCCCTGGTCACATGGTTCAAGTGACCCTTCTTGTGATTGTTATTGGGGTTGAAGTTGTTATGCTTGGGTGTTGACTTATTTCCATTGTTGTTCGGCTTGGGGGCCGAGTTTCTTGGCTTTGGGCACTGTTTTTCATAGTGTCCTTCCTCTCCACAAGCGTAGCAAGTAACGCCTGGGCGATATGTAAAATCCTTGTCTCTTGCATGAAAATTTTTGTTCGGGCGTGGAGCACTGGTTGGGGGTTTGTTCGCTCCAATTTTCTGAAGATCAATCTTGTTCCGGTTGTTGCGAGCATGAGTAGTCATGTCCCTTTTGCGCTTGCGAAAATCCTCCAAGCTGCGGCGCTCATTTTCCAATGTAATAGCTTCGTCCACAAGTGTTTTGAAATCCGAAAAGGTGTGTACGACCAGCTGGCATTTTCGTCCACAAGTGTTTTGAAATCCGGAAAGGTGTGTACGACCAGCTGGCATTTAAGTGCTGGTGCCAGACCGTCCAGAAATTTTTCCATCTTTTTATTTTCAGTCATATGCTCTTCGTTGGCATAACGAGATAATTGAGTAAAGTGACTATATTACTCAGTCACTGTCATGCTTCTCTGCTTGAGGTCATCAAACTCCCTTTTCTTGATCTTCATAATACTTCTGGGAATGTGCGCCCCATGAAAACCTTCTTTAAATTCTTCTCAGGTGATATTATTTTCATTGGGGTGCATGTGTAGGAAATTTTCCCACCATGATGCAGCTGCTCCCGTGAGGTAGTGAGGTGCATAAAGTACCTTCTCACGGTCCGAACATTGTGCAATAATAACTTCCTTTGAATGTCTCGAAGCCAATCATCGGCCTCAAGAGGTCTATCAGTGTGAGCGAACGTTGGGGGACGTGTCCTTTGTAGTTTAGACAATTTGGAATGCTGTTGATATGGTTCATGGTGATTTCCCATATTGATAACATGGTTCATCATTTCTTGATGCTGCTGTTGGCTTTGCTCATAAAGGCGGCATACTTGAGAAAATGATGTTTCACTGCCTTTCTGACTTGACTGTCCCTGTGTGAAATTGTTACTTGTCTGTGTTCCATAATTTTCCTCTGGCTGACTTGGCATAGAACGAGTCCAGGGACGAGGCATTTTCCACTCTGGGGTATTTTTGCAGAATTCATGAGAAAAACCGAGTGGCATAAATAAATAATATTGCAAAGGCGGAAATTTTAAGAACTCCAAATTTTTTCAAGAAAATACTTGGTTGTGCATGGAGAAGGACCGCTCAGTACATATCTTACACTCAAGCCATAATTATACAATACACCACTCAGGATGTGCGTACACATTCCTGACATGTTATTTAGGCTAGTGCACTTCTCCGAGTTCCTACATGATGCGCACACAAACTACTTCTCACCAAACCTATAAACAATAACACATATCATACAAGCTGGTACATCGCACGGCTGCCAGGCGCACTCAGTCAGAGATGGTAAACACTTCCTTCTGCCTGCCAAGGGTAAGACCCAGTGATGCTGGAGACTCAACCTCCTCCTCACTAATAGGCTCCAGGTGCGAAGTACTTGTTTGAGGAGCTGGTGCGGGCGCGGCTGGTGGTGCAGCATGGACTGGAGTAGGGGCAATGACTTGGTCAAACTCCTCAGTAGTAGGCAGGCGGCGAGCGGTGGCTAAGATGGCAGGTGCATAGGAGGCTGAGGACGAGACATAAGTCAATGGTGGTGTTGTATGGAGGAGCTCCCTCCTGTTGGCGGAACAGCCCTGAACGAAGTCCATACAAGCAGCCACAAGGTCGTCCATGAGGTTGTCAAAAGCTGCCTCAAGAGCTTTGAGATATTCAACCAACATTTCAATAGCCTCATCTCTCTCCCCTAGTGCAAGCAAATGCATAGTGACAAGTGTATGGCACGTGGCATGGGAGGTAGCGGTAGTGACGAGTCTTCATCGAAGGAAGAGCATCACAGAGACGAGCTATCGCCTCACGGGCAGCCATCTGCATGGCATGCCTCTCCATAGGCATGGCCCTTCCCACAAATCGGAAGCGGCGTGTCACGGAACGTCCTCCGTTGAATTGCATCGCGGCCTGGTACATAGACACGCTGACGCTGATCTTGTGCTGGTAGAGTGTGAACTCCGGACGAGTTGATGGCCCGATCGCGACCTTGGTGATGGAGACGAGAAGGTTGATAAACCCCTCAGGTACATTGGCGAACACCTGTGACTCACAGTCGCTGCCAGCCATCTACAAAAGTAGACACAAATTCCAGATAGTCAATTCATAAATTTATGATGACTAATAGAAAATTGCTACCATTGTAAAGTGTTAAAAATAGCACTTATTATGCTAATAACCGATTAGCGATCACACCTAGTGGCTTCCTACAGTCAGCCTGGCTCTGATACCAAGGTTATCAGGACCTGTTTTGCAATAAAACATTTATTGAAAAGCCGACCCTTGTATTGACCAGTACTGAAGAATCCTCCTTACTGGCAGACAAATCCTTGATACAGAAATCCAGAAGTACTAAATATTATACAAGGTTGACCTGAGGCTGCTCAACAATTTTATTACAAGCACGCCGATATTATACATAAGGGCGGATATGAAACAAAGGAGTTTGATGGCATAACTATTGACTCGTAATAAAAGTGGTGGTGGATATGTCACAGTGTAGTGGGTGACTTGACTCCAAAATCTTACGACTCATCAAGCGCCGGAGTGAGGCTTGATGATTTTATTTGGGTAGCGGAAGCGTATATAATACAAGTGACCAACTCCAGGATCGCAAGGGAGTGACTTGGACTCCTCTAGGCGTCAGACTCGCTATCGAACTCTTCATCCATAAGATCGCCTTCGTCAACATCTGGCCAAATCAACAAGCCAGGTGAGTACTTTGAATGTACTCACAAGACAGTTTGGACATAAGATATAACAAATGCAAACATGATGCACATGAGCAGATTAGTAATGCACACTCAGGTAATAAATTTGCACTGCACGATAAATAAAAGGAAGTCAGGCGGTAGTCCTCCCGAAATCCCAATAAAATAGCTGAAGACCGATCGGCTGTCTGAAGCGACGCCTCTAAAGGTAAAAATAAATTAACATGCCGTAGTCGGGCGTCAGGACGACACCACATAAAGGAATTATATTGAAACTTAAATGACAGTACGTGCCACAGTCGGACGCCTAAGTGACATCTCGAAAAGGGCTTATAATGAAAGTAAATAATCAGGATGCCACAGTCGGACGTCTAAGCGACATCACATAAAGGGCTTATATCAAAAGTAAATAACAAGGATGCCACAGTCGGACGTCTGAGCGACATCACATAAAGGGCTTATATCAAAAGTAAATAACAAAAAGGCCACAGTCGGACGTCTGAGCGACATCACATAAAGGGCTTATATCAAAAGTAAATATGCCACAGTCGGACATCTGAGCGACATCACATAAATGGCTTATATCAAAAGTAAATAACAAGAATGCCGCAGTCGGACGTCTGAGCGACATCACATAAAGGGCTTATATTTCGTCATTCGAATTTAAGTAGCTCATGAATTATATCATCCCAAGGAAATACTTAGTACATAATAATAAACCGGTTAGTCCATCCACCGGAATAACATTCAGCCGGGTTTACCCTTCTCGGTTTCATGCTCATTCTCGGAGACTGTCACTGGGATGGATACTGAGACAGACACGGAGACTGACACTAATATGTTGATCAAGGTCCTTGACCATGGACACGGTTACTCGAATGGTTATGACTCTGCAGAGTTTGCACTGTTAATCCACAGCCAACGGATTTCATCAGTCACAAAGGACTAGTTCCGTTTACGGTATTTTAGAAGAAACACATCTAACTAGTACACACCCATTCCACATTCTGCAGCTAGGGATCACCCTAGGCAACGTTCAAGAAGAACTCAGAGACAGGCAGGCTACAACCTCAAATAGCATGGGATCAAATTTATATTCGTGCGCTCTAAGGGGTGCCCCCCTCTCGGTCCAAACCGGAAACACCCATGCCCCCTGACCAGACGACAGGCTTTAATCCAGGGCCATGGAACCCTCATCATGGCCCCTCTATTTGGTGTGTACAAGGAGAGAGGTTTGCAACTTACTAAACCGCATTCTTTGCAGAAAACATGTGGTAGCACGGACAGGGACGAACGGGAACAAGACTTGATCCATGTTAACACTGGAGTTACACGGTTGACATAATACTGGCATGCTTCAACAATACCAGCTTACAACCTACCATGCCACCACATGATCAGGTTATCTCACCATCATATGAACTCATCAAACTTCGAAGCTCACTTGTAGCTTGCCTTGCATGCAATATAACATTCACAATATGCTTATATAAACATGCCATGAGGAAACTACTCAAGCAAACATGCAAAACACTCATCATATCAAAGGCTCAAACATGCTTGCTTGGTTCAGAGTAGTCGGAGTCTAGCTCAGCGAAGTTTGCGGTTCTGTCACCTCCTTCGGTATCTATGGTATAAAATAAATTGGATACTAATGAAAATAACGTGTGTGCATAAAATTGTTTTCAAATATTTTTCAAATAAATATGATAAAAAACTAGACAGAAAAATAAAGATGACAGAAAAAGAATCAACTCAAAATCGTGTTTTGTTTAAAAGTTATAAAGGTTTTAGTGCAGGGACTAATCTGTTATAAACAGAAAACTATCTAGGGGCTAGTTTATAAAAACAAAAAACGCTTCAGTTAGAAATACGCCAACCTAAAAGGGAAAGTGTACTTTGCCTGAAGGCGTTTTCAGAAAACGATTCGAATAAGAGAGGAGAGGCTGACGAGGGGGTCCCAACCGTCAGGTTTGAATTTCAAAAACAGAGTCCACCGGCGCCCGAGGATTGCGGTGGTCGCCGGCGTCGATCCACGGCGAGGTAGGGGAAACGGAGAGTACCTACGGGTTCACGGAGCTCTTCCACGTTTGTGGGTGGTGGAGTTGGTCGTCGGCGAGCACCACGTCGACAGCGGCCTCCACTCCGGCGGACGGTGGTTCGGGCGGTGGTGGATTTCGCCGAGGAGGGTTGCAGACGCCAAATTGAGGCTAGGTTCAGAAGAGTGGGAGCACTAGGAGGCTACTGGCAAGGTTTGGGAGGCGGGGGTGCCCTTACCGGAGAGAATCGTGCCGGAGCCCGAAGCGGATCGGGGCGGCCGGAGTCGGGGAAGAAGGCCTCCTCGAGGTCCTCCTAGTGGCTATCTGCGGCTCTGGTGAGGTGGAGGGGTGGTGCTGGGTCGAAGGCGAGCTCGGGGCCTCCTTTTATAGCCGGCCCAAGGCGGTTGCCGAGAACGGGTTAACTCTGGCGAGCGATTACGACGAGGTAGTGGTCGGGCTGGAGGTTTAGGTGATTGGGCATCATCGGGTTGGTCCACTAGTTCCGTTCAAGGGCTAAACTTGGTATGACTTGGGTGATACTCCAAGCTCTCGACGGAACGGCCTCACAGGCACGTCGGTGGCAGGAAGCACGCTCGGTGCTTTCCTGGCCACGACGACGGCTCTGCAGCACGCACAGGGGAGGGGACGGCCACGCGGAGGCGCCTGGTGGTGTGGGCGGTGTTGGACGGCTCCGTTCTGCGCTGCGCCTCTCTGGCAGCTGCAGCGAGTGTTGCTGCCGCCGCTCACGGGGGCGATGCACCTCTGCTAGCTCACCACCGACGCTCGCAACCATCCAGGCAACCATGTAGCCCGATGGATAAGGAGGGGGAGCAGTGAGCAGGGCGCCAACGCGCACACTGGCGAGATCGACGCCAAGTTCTAAAGAAAACGACACTGACGACTGAACCAAAACACTAAAACTCTGAATTTTGACAGGAACAGTGCATGCCAACTGTTCGATGAAATGATTTAGGCACGTGAAAAAAAAATCTGGAGCTGGGACTTGGTGAGGTGGTCTCTTGATGCATCTAGGGGCTGCCTGATTTATCTCAGATTTTTAGGAAAAGAAAAGGAATGAATTTCACCAAAAAAGGCAAATCTGGTCCAAACTTGCGGCAAGCAAAATTTGAAAAATTTGAACTGTGGACCGGTGGATCTTGATGGATCTAGGTTGAGGGTACAAAGGACTAGCCAGAGAAGTTTATTTGGGATCAAGAGTCAAAGGAAATTAGGTAGTTCCTTTGTAAACCACCATAGTCCAAATAAATGACAGAAAATGATTTTGAGGTTAAGATAAATAGAAATACAATTTAAAAGAGGTTGAAACTTGCTGGAATTGGATGCTTGGCTTGATCCAAAGTATGGACGTGGGTTTTGGAAGAAAATATTTTATACAGCTCATGGCAAGAGGGCACTTTTTGAATGGGGAAGAATAAATCCAAAATTTAGGAATTCTTTTTATTAAAAAGAAATTGTAAAGACCTTCCAACCTTATTTGTGTTGAGCCAATATAAGATGAAAAACCCCCAAGACCGAAGATCAAGATTTGGATGAACCCAAAAAAAATACTTGTCATAAGAGAATTTTTTTTTGAAAAGGAGAGTCTTTAAGAAAAAAATTAAATAACCTCCTTCAAATCAAATAAAGAATTTGATAAAACCAAATCAAAATTTTTGGAGTGTTATAGCCGTGCCTTATGGGTAGAACTTGCGGAGATGCTGAATATTGCATGAGTTTTGCACCAGAGTGCCATCTCCGGTCTCCAGACGGACTGCGCCAGGTCTAGTAACTCGTACTATCTAGTAAGGGCCTTCGCGCTCGGTGACAACTTGTTTGTACCCTTGGCCGACTGAACACGCCTAAGGATAAGGTCACCTTCCTCAAAACACTGGGCGTGAACCCAGCGGCTATGATAGCGACGCAGGGCTTGCTGGTAGCGTGCATCACGCGTAGCAGCCCGGAGACGGTTCTCCTTGAGTAGCACATCGTTGTCATGCCGGTGCTGATCTTGCGCTACTTCATCATAGGCAAGCACTCGAGGCGACCCATAAATGAGTTCCATGAGGATAAATGCTTATGCCCTATAGATCAGGGAGAAGGGAGTCCGCCCGGTAGCTTGGTTTGGTGTCGTTCTGAGGGACCAGAGAACTACCGTTAGGTCCTCAATCCACTGCCTGCTGCGCCTCTACAATGTATCAAAAGGTCTTGTCTTGAGTCCACGCAAGACTTCAGCATTTGCCCTCTCAGCTTGTCCATTGCTCCGGGGTGTGCCACAGAGGCGAATGAGATCTTGTATCTAAGGGCATGAACATATTGCATGAAGGCACGACTCATGAACTGGGTGCCGTTGTCGGTAATGATCCTTGCCGGAACTACAAAACGACACACCAGATCTTTCAAGAACTTGTTAGATGACTAAGCAGTCACCTTTCTCGCGGCAGTCACTTCCGACAACTTTGAAAACTTGTCGATAGCAACGAACAAGTATTCAAAGCCCCCGATTGCTCGGGGGAAGGGGCCGAGGATATTGAGCGCCCAGACCGAAAATAGCCATGATAGATGGATTGTTTGAAGAGCTTGGGCAGGCAAGTGGGTTTTCTTGGAATAGAATTGGCAGGCTTCACATTTCGTGACTAGCACGACTGCATCTTGGAGGGTTATAGGCCAATAGAATCCTTGCCGGAATGCTTTCCCAACTAATGCCCTTGATCCAATGTGCGAGCCGCACATTCCTTTGTGAATCTCAGCCAGTAGTTCCATTCATTCTTCCTGGCAGACACACTTCAATTTCACACCGTTGGGCCTCCTTCTGTAGAGAGTGTAATTGACAAACTGATAGATACTGGCCCTTCGGGCTACTCCTTCAGCTTCATCTTGGTCACCGGAAGCTCTCTGGTTTGGAGGAAGTGGACAATGTGCATTGCCCAAGTTGGAGCCTGGGGATCAGAAATGAGGATTAGCGGCACCTCCTCTGCTGTGGGAGCACAAGCCTCGTTCGCAGGGCCATGGGCCCGACTGGAGGGGGTGGCCCGGCAGGCTGTGAGGAGTTTCTTCTGGCAGGGTCTCTGCCGGGAGAGGCTTACTGGTGTCAAACTTTCTCCTTTTCCGGGCCATTGTTGCTGGGGATACAGAGGGCTGAGTGAGATGGAGAACAAAAGTCCCTGGTTCCACTGGAAGCTTCTGCCTAGCACACTTTGACAGATGATCAACTATGTTGTTTTCTGCACGGGGTACGTGTTTTGTTTGCAATCCGTCAAAGTGCTCCTCCAATCTCCTCACTTCCTTGATGTATGCCTCCATAAATGGACTATGATAATCCTTGTTGACTTGTCTCACCAAAAGATGTGAATCTCCTCGAATGATCAGCTTCTTAATTCCTAATTCAGATGCAATCCTGAGCCCGGCAAGGAGCCCTTCATACTCAGTTGTATTGTAGGTGGCTTCTTCTCGGGCAAAATGCATTTGGACGATGTACTTCAAGTGGTCCCCGGAGGGGGCAACGAGAGGCACACCAGCTCGTGCACCTTGTAGGAACAAAGCACCATCAAAATACATAATGCATTCTTGGGGTGATTCTAACTATCTATGTCACTTCCTCATCAGGGATTGGCATCCGTTCTGCAATAAACTCTGCAAATGCCCTGCTCTGAATAGTTGATGTGCTCTCAAACTTCAAACCAAAGCCGGATAACTCCAAAGCCCACTCCACTATTCTGCCGGTAGCCTAAGGGTTTCGGAGTATCCTTTGCAATGGGAAATGAGTTGCAACCATGATCTCATGGGCTTGGAAGGAGTGGCGTAGTTTCCTTGAGGCCATGATAAGACCAAAGATCATTTTTTGCACACTAGAGTACCTCGATCTATCCCCTACAATAGGGAGTTGACGAAGTACACTAGGCGCTACACCACTTTCTTCCTTACCGTGTCCTTGGGGTTGCTCTCATTGCCGTGCTCATTGCGGTCCTGATCCTTCTCTGACTCTGTCGGCCTCTGCTCACTCTCTGACTCATCTACTTCTCACGGTGCTACCAAAGCTGCACTGACCACTTGGTTGGTTGCCTCTAAGTACAGCAGCAACGGCTCCTGGGGATTTGAGGCAACCAAGGTAGGAACAATGGACAAGTTAGCCTTCAACTCTTGCAAAGCTGCATATGCTTTTGGGGTCCTCTTCATCCGCCCAACCTTCTTCAAATTTTTGAAGAACGGCAGGGCGCGCTTGGCAGACTTGGAGATGAATCTTCTTAGCGTGACAACACATCCTGTCAGACGCCTCACATCCTTAACTGTCCTTGGCACTTGGATCTGCTTGATAGCTTTGATCTTGTCGGGGTTGTCTTCGATCCCGTGGTGGGATACGAATAACCCAAGCAGCTTACCGAAGGGAACACCAAATACACTGTTCGCGTCCTGGGAATAGGGGTACCTAGACTTGTCTGCCTGCAACCCATGGCGTGGCTCCATCAGCAGCCCAATATGGCCCAGTTTCAGCAGTGATGACTCAAGACCCTCGCGAGGGGCCAAGAGCTATGTCTTGAGCACTGCGTTGGTTTTCCCTTGAAGAGGAAAGGGTGGTGCAATAAAGCAGCGTAAGTATTTCCCTCAGTTTTTGAGAACCAAGGTATCAATCCAGTAGGAGACCATGCGCAAGTCACCTCGTACCTACACAAACAAATAAGAACCTCGCAACCAACACGATAAAGGGGTTGTCAATCCCTTCATGGCCACTTGCAAGAGTGAGATCTGATAGAGATGATAATAATAAGATAAGTATTTTTGGTATTTTTATGATATAGATTGAAAGTAAAGATTACAAAATAAAATAGATTGGAAACTTGTATGATGGAAAATAGACCCGGGGGCCATAGGTTTCACTAGTGGCTTCTCTCAAAATAGCATAAGTATTACGGTGGGTGAACAAATTACTGTCGAGCAATTCATAGAAAAGCGAATAATTATGAGAATATCTAGGCATGATCATGTATATAGGCATCACGTCCGTGACAAGTAGACCGACTTTTGCCTGCATCTACTACTATTACTCCACACATCGACCGCTATCTAGCATGCATCTAGAGTATTAAGTTCATAAGAACAGAGTAACGCCTTAAGCAAGATGACATGATGTAGAGGGTTAAAATCAAGCAATATGATATAAACCCCATCTTTTTATCCTCGATGGCAACAATACAATACGTGTCGTTTCCCTTTGTCACTGGGATCGAGCACCGCAAGATTGAACCCAAAGCTAAGCACTTCTACCATTGCAAGAAAGATCAATCTAGTAGGCAAAACCAAACTGATAATTCGAAGAGACTTGCAAAGATAAACCAATCATACATAAAAGAATTCAGAGAATATTCAAAAAAATTCATAGATAATCTGGATCATAAACCCACAATTCATCGGATCTCGACAAACAAACCACAAAAAGAAGAGTTACATCGAATAGATCTCCAAGAGAATCGAGGAGAACTTTGTATTGAGATCCAAAGAGAGAGAAGAAGCCATCTAGCTACTAGCTATGGACCCAAAGGTCTGAAGTAAACTACTCACACATCATCGGAGGGGCCATGGAGTTGATGTAGAGGCCCTCCATGATCAATGCCCCCTCTGACGGAGCTCCGGAAAAGCCCCCAAGATGGGATCTCTTGGGTATAGAAGGTTGCGGCGGTGGAAATAGGGTTTCGTGGTGCTCCTGTATGTTTGGGTGTATATGGATATATATAGGGGGAACAAGTACATCGGTGGAGCAACGAGGGGTCCACGAGGGTGGAGGGCGCGCCTAGGGGGGTGGGCGTGCCCCCCTGCCTCGTGGCCGCCTCGTTGATTGCTTGACGTCCACTCCAAGTCCCCTAGATCATGTTTGTTCCAAAAATAATGCTCCCGAAGGTTTCATTCCATTTGGACTCCGTTTGATATTCCTTTTTCGCGAAACTCTAAAATAGGCAAAAAACAACAATTTGGGCTGGGCCTCCAGTTAATAGGTTAGTCCCAAAAATAGTATAAAAGTGTAAAAATAAGCCCAATAACATCCAAAATAGATAATATAATAGCATGGAGCAATCAAAAATTATAGATACGTTGGAGACGTATCAAGCATCCCCAAGCTTAATTCCTGCTCGCCCTCGAGTAGGTAAATGATAAAAACAGAATTTTTGATGTGGAATGCTTCCTATCATATTTCTCAATGTAATTTTTCTTATTATGGCATGAATGTTGAGATCCGAAAGATTCAAGATAAAAGTTTAATATTGACAAATAAATAATAATACTTCAAGCATACTAACTAAGCAATCACGTCTTCTGAAAATAACATGGCCAAAGAAAGTTATCCCTACAAAATCATTTAGACTGGTTATGCTCTATCTTCATCACACAAAATATTAACTCATGCACAACCCCGATGACAAGCCAAGAAATTGTTTCATACTTTTGATGTTCTCAAACATTTTCAATCTTCACGCAATATTTGAGCGTGAGCCATGGATATAGCACTATGGTGGAATTGAATGGTGGTTGTGGAGAAGATAAAAAGGAGAAGATAGTCTCACATCAACTAGGCGTATCAAGGGGCTATGGAGATGCCCATCAATAGATATCAATGTGAGTGAGTAGGGATTGCCATGCAATGGATGCACTCGAGCTATAAGTGTATGAAAGCTCAACAAAAGAAACTAAGTGGGTGTGCATCCAACTTGCTTGCTCACGAAGACCTAGGGCAATTTGAGGAAGCCCATCATTGGAATATACAAGCCAAGTTCTATAATGTGAAATTCCCACTAGTTTATGGAAGTGACAACATAGGAGACTCTCTATCATGAAGATCATGGTGCTAGTTTGAAGCACAAGTGTGGAAAAAGGATAGTAACATTGCCCCTTCTCTCTTTTTCTCTCATTTTTTTATTTGGGCCTTCTTTCCTTTTTTTTTCTTATGGCCTCTTTTCTCTTTTATTTTATTTTATTTTTCGTCCGGAGTCTCATCCCGACATGTGGGGGAATCAGAGTCTCCATCATCCTTTCCTCACTTGGACAATGTTCTAATAATGATGATCATCACACTTCTTTTTACTTACAACTCAAGAATTACAACTCAATACTTAGAACAAAGTATGACTCTATGTGAATGCCTCCGGTGGTGTACCGGGATATGTAATGAATCAAGAGTGACATGTATGAAAGAATTATGAACGGTGACTTTGCCGCAAATACGATGTCAACTACATGATCATGCAAAGAAATATGACAATGATGAAGCGTGTCATAACAAACGGAACGCTGGAAAGTGGCATGGCAATATATCTCGGAATGGCTATGGAAATGCCATAATAGGTAGGTACGGTGTCTGTTTTGAGGAAGGTATATGGTGGGTTTATGGTAACGGCGAAAGTTGCGCGGTACTAGAGAGGCTAGCAAATGGTGGAAGGGTTAGGGTGCGTATAATCCATGCACTCAACATTAGTCATAAGGAACTCACATACTTATTGCAAAAATCTATTACTTATCGAAACAAAGTACTACGCGCATGCTCCTAGGGGGATAGATTGGTAGGAAAATACCATCGCTCGTCCCTGACCGCCACTCATAAGGAAGGCAATAAATAAATAAATCATGCTCCGACTTCATCACATAACGGTTCACCATACGTGCATGCTACAGGAATCACAAACATCAACACAAGTATTTCTCAAATTCACAACTACTCAACTAGCATGACTCTAATATCACCATCTCCATATCTCAAAACAATCATCAAGTACCAAACTTCTCTTAGTATTCAATGCACTTATATGAAAGTTTTTATTATTGACATGTTGTTCTAAAGGACTCTCAAAATAATATAAGTGAATCATCAGAGATCAATTATTTCTATAAAATAAAACCACCGTCATGCTCTAAAATATATAAGTGAAGCACTAGAGCAAAAATTATATAACTCAAAAGATATAAGTGAAGCACATAGAGTAGTATAACAAATTCAAATTCATGTGTGTCTCTATCAAAAGGTGTGTACATCAAGGATGATTGTGGTAAACTAAAAATCAAAGACTCAAATCATACAATACTCTCCAAGAAAAACACATATCATGTGGCGAATAAAAATATAGCTCCAAGTAAAGTTACCGATGAACGGAGTCAAAAGAGGGGATGCCTTCCGGGGCATCACCAAGATTAGGTTTTTTGGTGTCCTTGTATTTTACCTTGGGGTTCCATGGGCATCCCCAATCTTAGGCTCTTGCCACTCCTTATTCCATAATCCATCAAATCTTTACCCAAAACTTGAAAACTTCACAACACAAAACTTAACAAAAAAATCTTGTGAGCTCCATTAGCGAAAGGAAACAAAACACCACTTAAAAGTACTGTAATGAACTCATTATTGATTTATATTGTTGTTAAACCTACTGTATTACAACTTTTATATCGTTCATAAACTCTATTACTAGCCATAGATTCATCAAAATAAGCAAACAACACACGAAAAACAGAATCTGTGAAAAACAGAACAGTCTGTAGTAATCTGTAGGTTTCGACCACTTCTGGAACCCCAAAAATTATAAAATAAATTTCTGGACGTGCTAAATTTATATATTAATCATCTTCAAAAATAATTAACTAAATATCGTTCTCCAATAACAAATGGCAGCAATTCTCGTGAGCGCTAAAGTTTCTGTTTTTTACAGCAAGATAAAAAAGACTTTCCCCAAGTCTTCCCAATGGTTCTACTTGGCACAAACACTAATTAAACACAAAGAACACAACCAAAACAGTGGCTAGATAAATTATTTATTACTAAACAGGAGAAAAAATCAAGGAAAAAATAAAATTGGGTTGCCTCCCAACAAGCGCTATCGTTTAACGCCCCTAGCTAGGCATAAAAGCGAAGATAGATATAGGTATTGCCATCTTTGGTAAGCAATCCATAGGTGGCTCCCATAATAGATTGATATGGTAATTTAATTTTCTTTCTAGGGAAGTGTTCCATGCCTTTCCTTAACGGAAATTGGAATTTAATATTTCCTTCCTTCATATCAATAATTGCACCAATCATTCTAAGGAAAGGCCTACCAAGAATAATAGGACATGAAAGATTGCAATCTATATCAAGAACAATGAAATATATGCGCACATAATTCCTATTTGCAGCACTAAGAACATCACTAATCTTTCCCATAGGTTTCTTAATAGTGTAATCTGCAAGGTGAAAGTTTAAAGAACAATCATCAAATTCACGAAAACCTAGCAAATCACACAAAG
This sequence comes from Triticum aestivum, assembly GCF_018294505.1. Classification (NCBI taxonomy): domain Eukaryota; kingdom Viridiplantae; phylum Streptophyta; class Magnoliopsida; order Poales; family Poaceae; genus Triticum; species Triticum aestivum. The sequence continues at coordinate 172,213,251 of NC_057794.1, read as the reverse complement.
TTTTTGGGATCGTGGAAACACTGGCACCCAAATCACACAAAGCATAGCATTCAGGATCTTTAATTTTTATTTTAATAGTAGGTTCCCGCTCAAGTTTTTGTTGATAAGATTGCATCAAAGCATCAATGATATGTTTAGTAAAAGGTTTTTTTTGACTATAAGCATGAGGAGAATTTAGCACGGATTGCAACAAGGAAATACAATCTATAAAAGAGCAATTATCATAATTAAATTCCTTGAAATCCAAGATAGTGGGTTCATTGCTATTTAAAGTTTTAACCTCTTCAATCCCACTTTTACCAATTTTTGCATCAAGATCTAAAAACTCCAAATTTTAAGGACGCCTTCTAACTAAAGTTGACTCATCTCCAGTCCCATTATTATCAAGATTCATATTGCAAAACAAGGATTTAATAGGGGACACATCAATTACTTTTGGATCTTCATCTTTATTATCTAACTTTTCTGGTTTAGCAGCCATCTTATTAACTAAAGTGGCCTACTTATCAGAAATTTGGGCAATTAATTTTTCAAGATGAGCAAATTGAGATTTCAAACCATAAAATTCCTTATCCATATCATCGAGCTCTTTGTTCATGAAACCGATAAAACCTTTTTGTTCTTTAAGATCGTTTCTAAAGAAATTATTATGCTCAAACTTCTAGGACATAAAACTTCTAACATCGTTTTTGATTTCTTCCTACCTTCTACGGTGAGGATCAACACCTTTTGGTAAATCCATAAGGGCAACAAGCAACAAGAGGCAAGCGAAAAAGAGGCGAACGAAAAAGAGAGGGTGAATAAAAAGGCAAGGGTGAAGTGGGGGAGAGGAAGACGAGAGGCAAATGGCAAATAATGTAATGCGAAGGATAAGAGTTGTGATGGGTACTTGGTATGTATTGACTTGGCGTAGATCTCCCCGACAACAGCGCCAGAAATCCATCTTGCTACCTCTTGAGCACTTCGTTGGTTTTCCCTTGAAGAGGAAAGGGTTGTGCAGTAAAGCAGCGTAAGTATTTCCCTCAGTTTTTGAGAACCAAGGTATCGATCCAGTAGGAGACCACACGCAAGTCACCTCATACCTACACAAACAAATTAGAACCTCGCAACCAACATAATAAAGGGGTTGTCAATCCCTTCACGACCACTTGCAAGAGTGAGATCTGATAGAGATGATAATAATAAGATGAGTATTTTTGATATTTTTAGGATATATATTGAAAGTAAAGATTGCAAAATAAAATAGATTGGAAACTTGTATGATGGAAAATAGACCCGGGGGCCATAGGTTTCACTAGTGGCTTCTCTCAAGATAGCATAAGTATTACGATGGCTGAACAAATTACTGTCGAGCAATTGATTGAAAAGCGAATAATTATGAGAATATCTAGGCATGATCATGTATATAGGCATCACGTCCGTGACAAGTAGACCGACTCCTACCTACATCTACTACTATTACTCCACACATCGAGCGCTATCCAGCATGCGTCTAGAGTACTAAGTTCATACGAACAGAGTAACGCCTTAAGCAAGATGACATGATGTAGATGGATAAACTCATGAAATATGATATAAAACCCATCTTTTTATCCTCGATGGCAACAATACAATACATGTTGTTTCCCTTTCTGTCACTGGGATCGAGCACCGCAAGATTGAACCCAAAGCTAAGCACTTCTCCCATTGCAAGAAAGATCAATCTAGCAGGCCAAACCAAACTGATAATTCGAAGAGACTTGCAAAGATAAACCAATCATACATAAAAGAATTCAGAGAAGATTCAAATATTGTTCATAGATTAAACCCACAATTCATCGGATCTTGACAAACACACCGCAAAAAGAAGAGTTGCATCGAATAGATCTGCAAGAGAATCGAGGAGAACTTTGTATTGAGATCCAAAGAGAGAAGAAGCCATCTATCTACTAGCTATGGACCCGCAGGTCTGAAGTAAACTACTCACAAATCATCGGAGGGGCCATGGAGTTGATGTAGAGGCCCTCCGTGATCAATGCCCCCTCCGTTGGAGTTCCGGAAAAGGCCCCAAGATGGGATCTCCTGGGTACAGAAGGTTGTGTCGGTGGAAATAGGGTTTCGTGGTGCTCCTGGATGTTTGGGGGGTATATGGATATATATAGGAGGAAGAAGTGCGTCGGTGGAACAACGAGGGGCCCACGAGGGTGGAGGGCGCGCCCAGGGGGGTGGGCGCGCCCCCCTGCCTCGTGGCCGCCTCGTTTATTGCTTGACGTCCACTGCAAGTCTCCTGGATCATGTTTGTTCCAAAAATAATGCTCCCGAAGGTTTCATTCCGTTTGGACTCCGTTTGATATTCCTTTTTGGCGAAACTCTAAAATAGGCAAAAAACAACAATTTGGGCTGGGCCTCCGGTTAATAGGTTAGTCCCAAAAATAGTATAAAGGTGTAAAAATAAGCCCAATAACATCCAAAATAGATAATATAATAGCATGGAGCATCAAAAATTATAGATATGTTGGAGACGTATCACCAAGCCTCGTGAGGAGGACGACACCAAGACCTCCCTGGGGGCGGCCTCACTAGGCTGGCTGTCGAGGAGCGGAGATATCAAGGCAAGGTGCACCTCACGAGGTTCACGTGACGTGAGCTATGACGACCAAGGCCAGGCGGGCGCCGGTGGGCGCAGGGTACTAGTTTCCCCTTTGGTGCCAATGAGGCAAGTGTAGGCACGAAGTCCCGAGGAATCAGGCAAATGTTTCCATCTTGGTGCAATGAGACCAAGGCTGCCAGGATGACAGGACGGAGGTCATCGTGGAGCCCACTACTGCATCACCACCAGAGCCTTTGCAGGCGAAGACTACTTTTGTCAGGATAATTTGTTGTCGGTGTCCTAGGAACGGGGGTACCCAGACTTGCTTGCCTGCGGCCCACGGCGTGGCTCCATCAATGGCCCGGTACGGCCCAGTTTCAGCAGCAATGACTCAAGACCCTCTTGAGGGGCCAAGCCTCGCGAGGCGAACGACACCAATACCTCCCTGGGAGCAGCCTCACTAGGCCGGCTCATGAGGAGCGGAGATATCAAGGCAAGGTGCACCTCGGGAGGCTGACATGACGTGACCCATGACGACCAAGGCCAGGTGGGCGCCAGCGGGCGCAGTGTACCAGTTTCCCCTTTGGTGCCAAGGAGGCAAGCGCAGGCGCGGAGTCCCAAGGAATCAGGCAAAGTTTTCCATATTGGTGCAATGAGACGAAGACCGCCAAGACAACAGTACAGACGTCATTGCGGAGCCCACTACTGCGTCACCACCAGAGCCTTTGTAGGCGAAGACTACTTTTGCCAGGATAACTTGTACTAGTTGTCTCCCTTTGAATTTGGCCGTTGTGGGATCACTTCCCGCCTACATTTGGGAAGAGGACGAAGGCCACTATAAATAGGGCTTAGCCACCACCCGAGAGAGGGATTGGATCATTCAGAGCATCCTCACACCCACTAGCTCATCGAGCTCAAGAACGCGTCACCTCATGAGGCTGTTCAACCACTGTACTAGTTCATCCTCAGCCCCTCGAGGCAATCCGCCACAAAGCTGGAGTAGGGTATTACACCGCGAGGTGGCCCGAACCATGATAAACTGCTGTGTCTCTTGTCCCTTGGGTTCATCGAGCTAGGCTGTGGAATTGTTGGGCCAGAAGGTTGGGAAGGAGTTCTTCGTACGCACCCCAGTGTTCGAACATCTCAAGGGTCTGCAGGGCCCAGGATTTGACATTTGGCATGCGTGGTAGGGGTGCGTCGAATCTCCGCCTTCCTGTCAGCCCCATCTCTCTGCCTGCTTTGTCTCTTCGTTTGGCTTCCGTGGCAGGCGCCCTCCCCCCTCTGTCTATATCGACCAGCATGCGCGGAGGCGCCAAGGGCCTCCAAGCCTTTACCCCTTCTTTCCGGCGGGTGTGGTGGCTGCCCAAGTTCAGGCCAGACCTGTCGCCTCGATAAGACGGCGCGGCAGACACGGCGGGCTTCCTCCAAGCGTATGAGGAGGCCATCTGGGTGGAAGTCATGGCAAACTGATTCCCCGTGGCCCTCACTGGCGTACCATGCGCCTGGCTTCTCAGTCTGCCGGAATCTTCTGTGGCCTCCTGGGAAGAGCTGCAAGGCCTCTTCGTTGCGCACTTCGCGGCATCGACACCCCCCACCGTTGCAACTCTCCTCGGCGGTTCTTAGGCGCCGCCATTGGACCGCCATATGAAGTAGTTCTTTCGTCAAACAAGTGCCGCCTGCGTGCGACAGGAAACTCCTCCAGGATGGGCGACACCCGAGGCCGACCTCACCTTCGACTCAAGAGAGCATCCTATGACCACCGCGGGCATAGGCGCACTCCTAATGCTCTGCACCCCAACCATTTGTAACGTGGTGGTAATCAAGAATCTCATCAACGGCAGGGCCGGACTCAATGTGCTCTCGGTGGAAGCTTTTGGCTTGCTCCACGTATCACACGCCCGGCTCCGCCCCAGCAAGCCATTCTCCGGGGTCGTTGTCGGTGTCAAAACCGGCAGATCTCGGGTAAGGGGTCCTGAACTATGCGTATAAGCATCGAAGGTAACAGGAGGCAGAGGACATGATGTTTACCCAGGTTCGGTCCCTTTTGATGGAGGTAAGACCCTATGTCCTGCATGATTGACTTTGATGAGTATAAGGGTTACAAGAGTTTATCTACCACGAGATCGTAATGGCTAAACCCTAGATGTCTAGCCTGTATGATTAGTACTGCCTCTACGGACTAAACCCTTCGGTTTATATAGATATCGGAGGGGGCTAGGGTTTGTACAGAGTCAGTTCATAGAGAAAGGAATCTTCATATCCGATCGCCAAGCTTGCCTTCCACGCCAAGGAGAGTCCCATCGGAGACGGGGGGAAGCCTTCTATCTTGTATCGTCACGGCCCACCAGTCCAGCCCACGTCACATAGCCCGGACGCCCGGGGACCCCCTAATCCAGGACTCCCTCAGTAGCCCCTAAACCAGGCTTCAATGATGATGTGTCCAGTGCGCAGACTGTCTTCGGCATTGCAAGGCGGGTTCCTCCTTCGAATACTCCAAAGTAGTTGATCAAAAGAACTATATCCGTCTCTGTACAATAGTTACAACCCTGGACCATGAGGTCAAAACACTTTAAACAAAAATAGGTTATGTCTTTTGACAACTTTTTCGGCGAGGTACTGTATTCCGACCTTATTATTATTTCAAACCGTTTTCCAGCCTCCCGTTTCGCATTTTGAGACACGGTATTGATTGACATGTCTTGTCAAAGCAGAGATCGTGTCCCCTTATTGCGGGATTCTCATCAATACGGAGTTGGGTAATCCAACCGTGCCACTCGCACGACTCCTGGGGATAGGAGAGTTTTAAGGCTCGTGGAGGGGACACTTGATATTCACTGCCTTTATAAGGAGACAAGGATCCACCTTTTTACCACACGCCTTCTTCCTCCTCAGCCCATCTGCTCTCGAGCTCCAGCGCCCAAGCTTCAACCCTTTCTGTCCCCAGCAAATGCTCCAACCATGTCCGGATCTGGAGTGCAGGGCAAGTGGATGGCCTCCTCCATCACGGAGGAGCACATCAAAGAACTCCGGGAAGCGGGGAATTTAGCTAAGGAAATTGCCCATCAGCTTCCTGCCAAAAAGCATATCATTCCCACACCAGAGCCCAATGAGATGGTAGTATTCATCCATCACTTCCTTCGCGGGCTAGGGTTTCCACTCTACCCTTTCGTCCACGGACTCATGTACTATTACAGGCTAGATTTCCATGATCTAGCCCCAAATTCATTCATCAACATCTCCGCGTTCATCGTCGTGTGCGAGACGTTCCTCTGCATCCCCCTCCCCACTTCGGCCTATGGCTCAAAGTCTTCAACGTGAAGCTGAAGGTGGTTGAGGGTCAACACGCAGAGTGCAGCCGCACAATGGTGAGCAAGCTCCATAACGTCACCTGGCCCAAGGGGACCTTCAAAGAGACCGTGAAGGGGTGGCAACAGGAGCGGTTCTATGTTACGGAACCTCATGACGCCACATAGGGGACCACTCCTGAGTTCAAAACCGGTCCGCCAATGGGGCTCACATCATGGCTCAAGAAGGTCCTAGATTGGGCATCATCTGACAAGGTGATGATGTTGCAAAAGCGCATTAAAAGCATGGTGGAGAAGAACACTAGCCTTGCCAGCATAATCCAGGTGATGTTGTTTCGCCGGATTCTCCCATGCCAACGCCGGACTCTCCATATGTGGGAGTATGATCCGGCAAGTCCCAGGACCTTGTAGCGGTTCTTTGGCATGGAGCACGAAGATATACGGAAGCTGCTTTTTAAGACCCAAAAGACATGGCCACCAACGACCGAAGACCTCGGCCATGATTGCGCTCATCCAGCCACTCTAGTAAGTTTTTCAGATTTCTAATCATATCTTTGATTTGTGGATCCAAAGAGTAGGTTTAAACCATCCCCTTATTCCCCAGGGCTGGACGAAGAAGTTAGAGCGGATCAAATGTCTGGCTCCCCTGCCCGAAGACCCAGCCATTCCTCTTCTGACGAAGATGCTGGTTCCGGCGCCTTACCAGGCGCCGGAAAAGAAGTCCAAGAAGAAGAGCAAGGAGGCCTGAAGTGGCCTTCGCTGCAAAGGTACTTCGGACATATCGTCCGAAGATACCGGATCTCTATCCTCCCACGATGAAGACGAGGAGGAAGTAGAGGAGAACAATTCTCCCCCTAAGGGGGGAAATAAGAAAAAGGGGAGCTTCCGCAGATCTAGAGGCGGAAGCGTCCAAGAAGGGGAAACTCTCCCTTTCAGACGATTCGGAATCGGACGCAAAAGTCGTCCCCGAATTGAACCCCAGGCCAGAGCCTCTAGCCGAATCGTAAGTATTTAAGGATAATGCATGTATCCGGCTTTATGCCTTGTGATCCTAACACAGAGAATCACATATTGTAGTCCGGCTCGCGATCTCCCTCGGCAATCATCATCTTCTGGGAATTCGTTGGGCTCACACATGATGGAGAGCGAGTTGCCTCTGCCGGCGTCCCCACCCACTTCTACGGGCAACACTGAAGTGTTGTCCCGAAGGACCCCTCCAGGCCATGGAGAGGTGCGGGAAGATGTCAAGGTGGCACCAGAGGGTAACACCTCTGCCGCCGAAAACATGTGGGAACCGACCCCCATGGAGACTGGCGACGGGGGCCATGCCCAATTCGGCCCCTGACTGAATATCACTCCGGAGACCGACACGGCTCCGGAATCAGGCAAGCAGCCTCTTTAGAAAGAAGGGGGTCCGTCGATTCTGCTGGCGACTGTCGGATTTCGGGTTCCGGCAAAACCCTTGAGGTTCGAACACTGGGGTGCGCATGAAGATCTCTCCCGCTCCCTAGTTCACGCACTCTACGATCTCACGGCCTACCTCGACGAACCCAAAGAACATGAGACACAAGATTTATACTGGTTTGGGCCACCGTTGTGGTGTAATACCCTACTCCAGTGTGGTGTGGTGGATTGCCTCTTGGGCTGAGGATGAACAGTACAAGGGAAGAACAGCCTCGCGAGGAGAGGTGTTCTTGTGCTCGGTGAGCTTGTCTGGTGGCCTAGGAGGAATGGATCTAGTCCAAGATGAGATCTCTCCCTATGGTGGTGGCTAGTCCTATTTATAGAGGCCCTAGTCCTCTTCCCAAATATTGAGCGGGAAGGGATCCCACAACGGCCAAATTCAAAGGGAGACAACTAGTACAAGCTATCATGACAAAAGTAGTCTTCGCCTGCCAAAGGATCTGGTGGTGACACCGTCTTGGGCTCCATGATGACCTCCGTCATGCCGTCCTGCTGGTCTTGGTCTTGTTGCACCGACCTGGAAACCTTTGCCTGACGCCTCAGGACTCCTCGTCTGCGCTTGCCCCTTTAGCACCAAAGAGGAAACGAGGACAGTGCGTGCGCTAGTGCCCACCTGGTTCCAGTCGTCATGGCTTGCGTCACAGGAACCTCGCGAGGTGTCCCTTGCCTTGATCTCTCCGCCCCTTGCAAGCCAGCCTGGTGAGGCCGCCCCTAAGGAGGTCTTGCGTCGTCCGCCTTGCGAGGCTCGACACCTCGTGAGGGTCTTGAATGTTTGCTGGTGAAGATGGGCCGTACGGGGCCGCTAGTGGAGCCACGCTGCGGGTCGCAGGCAGGCAAGTCTGGGGACCCCCATTCCCAGAACGCCAACAGTAGCTCCTCGAGCCCAAAGCGCGCTCGGGCTTCGCTTCGAAGCGAAGCCAAAGGGAAAGTGTGGAGTGCCGCGGGCCCCATCAGCCTGCGGCTGCGGTTAGCGTGTGGCGATCGATTGGACGTGGGCGTCTCCGCTTCCGCACGCAGCCTTTGCAACTATCCGACTTGATGTGTCTGTGCTGCATGCAGAAAAAGATCATTATTACCTTCGATCGTGGAGGCCGGCGGTTGGCCTCCCCTTGGTTACAAATGGGAAGTGGGGGCGGAGCCCCCATCACCAGTCTTTTCCTTGCTCCCCCTGCTTCTTCTTCTTCCTTGCTCCACTGCTTGCTGCAACACCCATGGCGCCTGCGAAGAGGCTCTCGGCTGCGGAGAAGGGGAAGCCTCGCCAGGAGGGGCCTGGCTCACCGCCGCCCAAGAGGGGGCGCAGCTGTCCCCACAAGCACACCACCACCCCTGCCGCGGCCCCTCGCGACCGCGGCAGCGCCACTTCTCGTGGCGGCAGCCACCCAGGTCGTGGTTGTCCTGTTGATGAGGTGATTCATGACGTGGTTGCGCGGCCCCCTCGGCCACGCTTCCATTCGGTGGAGGTGACGTCGGAGATCATCGTGTGGTCGGAGAACCCGACCGGCACTTGGCTTCAGCTCCCGCGCTTCTTTGTCGTTGAGCTGCCAGCCACTGGTGCAGGTGGTCTTTGGCTGTAGGCGGACGACTGCTGGAGCAAGGCTTCTTGGGTCGCGGTCGAGGTCTCCGCCGCGGGCAACGCGGTCCTGGCCTACGGCTGGCAGGCGTTCGTCCGCATGCTGACTAGGCGGGCTATGCACCCTCCACTTCAAGTATGACGGCTACGCGCCCCTCTTCGTGAGGGTGTTTGGGGATGATGGTCGCCGTGTCGGGTGCTGCCCCGAGGACAACGACGGCGACGATGTGCTCGGCCTTGGCGATGGTCGTGATGAGGACGAAGGCGGCTTCCTCCTCGGCGCTGGCCATGGCTCGTCCAGCTACGGCGGCTCCTCTTCCGATAGCAGCTCCAGCAGTGGCGGCTATGACCAACCTCCACGCCGCCGCGCCCACTTCGAAGGTTGCAGCAGGTCGTCCCGTCGCCGCGCTCTGGTGAAGCACGAGGAGGGGTCCGGTTAAACCCGGGAGAGCGCCACGGGCCCGTCCTCGTGACCTGCCGCGGGAGCACATTTCACTTTTGTTTCATTCTTCCTTTCCTTCCTGGATTATAGAGAGAGACAAGTATGGGGCCCTGCTAGGGCGTGCAACAATTATGATATCTAAGTGGTTGTGTTATGTTTATCATTCATGTCCTGTGTTGTGGCGTCATGTTTTATGTATGCGCATAGAATGACTTAGCTCGATGCGCCTGAGGTAGGTTCCACCTCACAAGAGGCACGTTCCCAGTGCCTGACGAGGCCTCCTGTGCTCGGGAGGTGTCTAAGAACTGCAAAATTCGTTACGGAATCCTTATTCTTCCGTACCATGGTCGTAGGCACTGTCGGCCGTAACCCAGTGCTTCGCGTCGCGGTATCCAGGGGGCACGGACTGAGAGGGGTGCGCTAGCTTGTGAGCTCGAGCGAGGGTGCCTGGCGAAAGACAAGAAAACGAAAACGCTCACGAGGGTGCATGTCCAGCCCCCTCGCGAGGCACGCAGGGAGAGAGCGGGTCAAAAACGAGTAACCGAGGGTAGAAAGGGAGGCAGCAAGGACAAAGAAACCAGGCCAGCAAGGAACACCAGAAAGAAAATTCTCACTTAAAAGAAAGGGCAACCAACTGCGGAAAGCAAATGAAAAGCCACGTCCGGCACGTAGTCTAGTCTTCTTGTCTTCTCACCTGCGCGGATCTAAGTGCTGCCACTAGGCGTGGGAGGGAGCCCCCGAGGCCCGAGGGTGGCACTCCTAAGACTCCGGGGCATGCACATCCCCACTCATTATTACATAAGAGTGTCACGAGTGGAGATTCTTCACATGCACCGGGCCTTGCTTCACAGGCACCGGGCCTTGCTTCATGGGTAGAACTTCCGGAGTGCTGGATGTTCCAGGCGTTCTGGATGGGGATCCCGTCCTGTGTCTCCAAGCGCACGGCACCAGGCCTGGAGACGTGGGCCACCCGAAACGGGCCCTCCCACATGGGCGAGAGCCTGTGCAGCCCTCTGCTACTCTGGAAGGGATGATGCAGCAGAGTAGCGTAAGTATTTCCCTCAGTTTTTGAGAACCAAGGTATCAATCCAGTAGGAGGCCACGCTCAAGTCCCTTGTACCTGCACAAAACGATAGCTACTCGCAACCAACGCGATTACGGGTTGTCAATCCCTTCATGGTCACTTACGAGAGTGAGATCTGATAGATATAATATTTTTGGTATAAAGATGCAAAGTAAAAAGTAATGGAAAAGTAAAAAGCAAAGCAAGATTAAAGTGATGGAGATTGATATGATGAGAATAGACCCGGGGGCCATAGGTTTCACTAGTGGCTTCTCTCAAGTGCATAAGTATTCTACGGTGGGTGAACAAATTACTGTTGAGCAATTGACAGAATTGAGCATAGTTATGAGAATATCTAGGCATGATCATGTATATAGGCATCATGTCCGTGACAAGTAGACCGAAACGATTATGCATCTACTACTATTACTCCACTCATCGACCGCTATCCAGCATGCATCTAGAGTATTAAGTTAAAAACAGAGTTATGCCTTAAGCAAGATGACATGATGTAGGGAGATAAATTCATGCAATATGAAATAAACCCCATCTTGTTATCCTCGATGGCAACGATGCAATACGTGGCTTGCTGCCCCTTCTGTCACTGGGAAAGGACACCGCAAGATCGAACCCAAAGCTAAGCACTTCTCCCATGGCTACCAATCTAGTTGGCCAAACCAAACGGATAATTCGAAGAGACTTGCGAAGATAACCAATCATACATAAAAGAATTCAGAGAAGATTCAAATATTATTCGTAGATAGACTTGATCATAAACCCACAATTCATCGGTCTCAACAAACACACCGCAAAAAGAAGATTACATCGAATAGATCTCCACAAGAGAGGGGGAGAACTTTGTATTGAGATTCAAAGAGAGAGAAGAAGCCATCTAGCTACTAACTATGGACCCGAAGGTCTGAGGTAAACTACTCACACTTCATCGGAGAGGCTATGATGATGTAGAAGCCCTCCGTGATAACGGCCCTCTTCCGGCGGAGCTCCGGAACAGGCCCCAAGATGGGATCTCGTGGATATAGAAAGTTGCGGCGGTGGAATTAGGTTTTTGGCTCCTCTTCTGATCGTTTGGGGGTACGTAGGTATATATAGGAGGAAGGAGTACGCTGGAGGAGCACCGATGGACCCACAAGGCAGGGGGCGCGCCCTAGGGGGGTCGCCCCCACCCTCATGACCGCCTCTTTTGTTCCTTGGAGCAGGGTCCAAGTCTCCCGGATCACGTTCGGTGAGAAAATCACGTTCCCGAAGGTTTTATTTCGTTTGGACTCCATTTGATATTCCGTTTCTTCGAAACACTGAAATAGGCAAAAAACAACAATTCTAGGTTGGGCCTCCGGCTAATAGGTTAGTCCCAAAAATAATATAAAAGTGGAAAATAAAGCCCAATATAGTCCAAAACAGTAGATAATATAGCGTGGAGCAATCAAAAATTATAGATACGTTGGAGACGTATCAGGCATCCCCAAGCTTAATTCCTGCTCGTCCTCGAGTAGGTAAATGATAAAATGAGAATTTTTGATGCGGAGTGCTACTTGGAATAATTTCAATGCAAATCTTCTTAATTGTGATATGAATATTCAGATTCGAAAGATTCAATACAAAAGTTTATATTGACATAAAAATAATAATACTTTAAGCATACTAACAAAGCAATTATGTCTTTTCAAAATAACATGGCCAAAGAAAGTTATCCCTACAAAATCATATAGTCTGGCTATGCTCCATCTTCACCACACAAAGTTGTTAAATCATGCACAACCCCTATGACAAGCCAAGCAATTGTTTCATACTCTAACTTTTTCAAAACTTTTTCAATCTTCACGCAATACATGAGCGTGAGCCATGGATATAGCACTATAGGTGGAATAGAGTGGTGGTTGTTGAGAAGACAAAAAGAAGGGGAAGATAGTCTCACATCAACTAGGCGTATCAACGGGCTTTGGAGATGCCCATCAATAGATATCAATGTGAGTGAGTAGGGATTGCCATGCAACAGATGCACTGGAGCTATAAGTATGTGAAAGCTCAAAAAGAAACTAGTGGGTGGGCATCCAACTTGCTTGCTCATGAAGACCTAGGGCAATTTGAGGAAGCCCATCATTGGAATATACAAAGCCAAGTTCTATAATGTAAAATTCCCACTAGTATATGAAAGTGATAACATGAGAGACTCTCTACTATGAAGATCATGGTGCTACTTTGAACCACAAGTGTGGTAAAAAGATAGTAACGTTGTCCCTTCTCTCTTTTTCTCTCATTTTTTTATTTGGGCCTTTCTCTTTTTTATAGCCTCTTTTTATTTGGGCTTCTTTGGCCTCTTTTATTTATTTTTCGTCTGGAGTCTCATCCCGACTTATGGGGGAATCATAGTCTCCATCATTCATTCCTCACTTGGGACAATGCTCTAATAATGATGATCATCACACTTTTATTCTTCTTATAACTCAACAATTACAACTCGATACTTAGAACAAAATATGACTCTATATGAATGCATCCGGCGGTGTACCGGGATATGCAATATGACAATGATGGAGTGTGTCATGATGAACTAGATGGTGGAAAGTTGCATGGCAATATATCTCGGAATGGCTATGGAAATGCCATAATAGGTAGGTATGGTGGCTGTTTTGAGGAAGGTATATGGTAGGTGTATGATACCGGCGAAAGGTGCGCGGTATTAGAGAGGCTACCAAAGGTGGAAGGGTGAGAGTGCGTATGATCCATGGACTCAACATTAGTCATGAAGAACTCATATACTTATTGCAAAATTCTAGAAGTTGTCAAAGCAAAGTATTACACGCATGCTCCTAGGGGTATAGATTGTTGGGGAACGTAGCAGAAATTCAAAATTTTCCTACGTGTCACCAAGATCTATCTATGGAGAAACCAGCTACGAGTAGAAGGAGAGTGCATCTACATACCCTTGTAGATCGCTAAGCGGAAGCGTTCAAGTGAACGGGGTTGATGGAGTCGTACTCGTCGTGATTCAAATCACCGATGATCAAGTGCCGAACGCACGACACCTCCGCATTCAACACACGTACAGCCCGGTGACGTCTCCCACGCCTTGATCCAGCAAGGAGAGAGGGAGAGGTTGAGGAAGACTCCATCCAACAGCAGCACAACGGCGTGGTGGTGGTGGAGGAGCGTGGCAATCCCGCAGGGCTTCGCCAAGCACCATGGGAGAGGAGGAGTAGGGAGAGAGGTAGGGCTGCACCAAGAGGGAGAGAACTCATGTGTATGGCAGCCCCAAAACTCATCTATATATAGGGGGAAGGGGGGGCTACGCCCCCTTTAGGGTTTCCCACCCCCAAGGGGTGCGGCCAGCCCTAGATGGCAAAGGGGGTGGCGGCCAAGAGGGGAGAGGAGAGGGAGGCGCACCAATATGGGCCTTAAGGCCCATCTGGACTAGGGTTTGCCCCCTCCCACTCTCTCTTGCGCCTTGGACTCCTTGTGGGGGGCGCACCAGCCCTCCTAGGGGCTGGTCCCCTCCCACACTTGGCCCACGCAGCCTTCTGGGGCAGGTGGCCCCACTTGGTGGACCCCGGGACCCTCCCGGTGGTCCCGGTACAATACCGATATCGCCCGAAACTTTTCCGGTGACCAAAACAGGACTTCCCATATATAAATCTTTACCTCCGGACCATTCCGGAACTCCTCGTGACGTCCGAGATCTCATCCGGGACTCCGAACAACATTCGGTAACCACATACAAGCTTCCTTTATAACCCTAGCGTCATTGAACCTTAAGTGTGTAGACCCTACGGGTTCGGGAGACATGTAGACATGACCGTGACGTTCTCCGGTCAATAACCAACAGCGGGATCTGGATACCCATGATGGCTCCCACATGTTCCACGATGATCTCATCGGATGAACCACGATGTCAAGGACTTAATCAATCCCGTATTCAATTCCCTTTGTCTATCGGTATGTTACTTGCCTGAGATTTGATCGTCGGTATCCAATACCTTGTTCAATCTCGTTACCGGCAAGTCACTTTACTCGTTCCGTAACACATCATCCCGTGATCAACTCCTTGGTCACATTGCGCATGTGATGATGTCCTACCGAGTGGGCCCAGAGATACCTCTCCGTTTACACGGAGTGACAAATCCCAGTCTCGATCCGCATAAAACAATAGATACTTTCGGAGATACCTGTAGTGCACCTTTATAGTCACCCAGTTACGTTGTGACGTTTGATACACCCAAAGCACTCCTACGGTATCCAGGAGTTACACGCTCTCATGGTCAAAGGAAGAGATACTTGACATTGGCAAAGCTCTAGCAAATGAACTACACGACCTTTTGTGCTAGGCTTAGGATTGGGTCTTGTCCATCACATCATTCTCCTAATGATGTGATCCCGTTATCAACGACATCCAATGTCCATAGTCAGGAAACCATGACTATCCGTTGATCACAACGAGCTAGTCAACTAGAGGCTCACCAGGGACATATTGTGGTCTATGTATTCACACGTGTATTATGATTTCCGGATAATACAGTTATAGCATGAATAAAAGACATTTATCATGAACATTGAAATATAATAATACTTTTATTATTGCCTCTAGGGCATATTTCCAACATAGATTGCTAGGAAAAGACCATCGCTCGTCCCTGACTGCCACTCATAAGGAAGATAATCAATAAATAAATCATGCTCTGACTTCATCACATAACGGTTCACCATACGTGCATGTATGGGAACCACAAACTTTTAACACAAGTATTCTTTAAATTCACAACTACTCAACTAGCATGACTTTAATATTATCACCTCCATATCTCAAAACAATTATCATGCTTCAATCTTTTCTTAGTATTCAACACACTCAAAAGAAAGTTTCACAAATCTTGAATACCAAGCATATTATTATTAAGAAGATTACCATGCTATTAAGAGACTCTCAAAATAATTTAAGTGAAGCATGAGAGATCAATAGTTTCTTTAAAACAAATCCACCACCATACTCTAAAAGATCTAAGTGAAGCACATAGAGCAAAATTATAACGCTCAAAAGATATAAGTGAAGCACATGGAACAAAACTACTTAGCTCAAAATATATAAGTGAAGCACATAGAGCAAAACTACTTAGCTCAAAAGATATAAGTGAAGCACATAGAGCAAAACTACTTAATTCAAAAGATATAAGTGAAGCACATAGAGTATTCTATCAAATTTTAATTCATGTGTGGCTCTCTCAAAAGGTGTGTACAGCAAGGATGATTGTGGAATACTAAGACACAAAGACACAAATAATACAAGATGCTCCAAGCAAAACACATATCAAGTTGGTGAATAAAAATATAGCTCCAAGTAAATTACCGATGGAAGTGGACGAAAGAGGGGATGACTTCCGGGGCATCCCCAAGCTTTGACTTTTTGGTGTCCTTGGATTATCTTGGGGGTGCCATGGGCATCCCCAAGCTTAGGCTCTTGCCACTCCTTTTTCCATAATCCATCACAAGAATTCACCCGAAACTTGAAAACTTCACAACACAAAACTTAAAGTAGAAAACTCGTGAGCTCCGTTAGCGAAAGAAAACAAAAGACCACTTCAAGGTACTGTAATTAACTCATTATTTACTTATATTGGTGTTAAACCTACTGTATTCCAACTTCTCTATGGATTATAAACTATTTTACTAACCATAGATTCATCAAAATAAGCAAACAACAAATGAAAAACAGAATCTGTCAAAAACAGAACAGTCTGTAGTAATCTGTAGCTAGCGCAAGATCTGGAACCCCAACAATTCTAAAATAAATTTCTGGACGTGAGGAATTTATCTATTAATCATCTGCAAAAAGAATTAACTAAATATCACTCTTCAAATAAAAATGACAGCAGTTCTCGTGAGCGCTAAAGTTTCTGTTTTTTACAGCAAGTTCAACAAGACTTTCCCCAAGTCTTCCCAACGGGCTAGCTATCGTTTAACGCCCCTAGCTAGGCATAAAAGCGAGGATAAATCTAGGTATTGCCATTTTTGGTAGGCAATCCATAAGTGGCTCTCATGATAGTTTCATATGGAAATTTTATTTTCTTTCTAGGAAAGTGTTCCATGCCCTTTTTAATGGAAATTGAAATCTAATATTCCCTTCCTTCATATCAATAATCGCACCAACCGTTCTAAGGAAAGGTCTACCAAGAATAATAGGGCAAGAAGGATTGGAATTCATATCAAGAACAATGAAATCTACGGGCACATAATTTCTATTTGCAACAATAAGAACATCATTAATCCTTCCCATAGGTTTCTTAATAGTAGAATCCGCAAGATGCAAGTTTAGAGGGCAATCGTCAAAATTACGGAAATCTAGCAAATCACATAAAGTCTTGGGAATAGTGGAGACACTAGCACCCAAATCACACAAAGCATAAAACTCATGATCTTTAATTTTAATTTTAATAGTTGGTTCCCACTCATCATAGAGTTTTCTAGGGATAGAAACTTTCAACTCAAGTTTTTCTTCATAAGATTGCATCAAGGCATCAACAATATGTTCGGTGAAGGCTTTATGTTGACTATAAGCATGTGGAGAATTTAGCACGGATTGCAACAAGGAAATACAATCAGTTAAAGAGCAACTTTCGTAATTAAATTCCTTGAAATCCAATATAGTGGGTTTAGCAACATCTAGATTTTTATTTCTTTCAATCCCACTTTCACCAATTTCATCATAAAGATCTAAATACTCTGAATTTTTAGAATGCCTTCTAGGTAAAGGAAGATCATATTCAGTTTCATCAAGATTCATATTGCAAAACAAAGATTTAATAGGTGACACATCAATAACTTTTAGATCTTCATCTTGATTTTCATAGGAATTGGAAGAACACGCTTTAATAAAGGCATCTTTGGAAGCAGGCATCCTAGCAGTTCTTTCCTTGCACTCATAAATGGAAATTCTCAAGGCTTTGAGAGAATCATTGATATCATGCTTAGGAGGAATAGATCTAAACTTTAAAGAATCAATCTCAAGAGAAATTCTATCAACGTTCCTAGCCAAATCATCAACTTTAAGAAAATTCTCTTCAACCAAAGCATTAAATTCTTTTGTGAATTCATAAACTCTTTAACACTATTCTCAAATTCAGAGGGCATCTTATTATAATTTCAATAAGAGTTGTTGTAGGAATTCCCATAATTATTAGAAGAATTACTAGGATATGGCCCAGGATTAAAGTTCCCTCTATAAGCGTCGTTACCAAAATTATTCCTACCAACAAAATTCACATCCATAGATTCATTGTTATTCTCAATCAAAGTAGACAAAGGCATTGTCGGCGTTCTGGGAACGGGGGTCCCCAGACTGGCCTGCCTGCGGCCGACGGCGTGGCACAAAAGGGGGCCTAGCGCGGCCCATCTTCACCAACACAAACCCAAGACCCTCACGAGGGGCCAAGCCTCGCAGGGTGGACGACGCGGAGCTTCCTCAGGCACGGCCTCATCAGGCTGGCTCACGAGGAGGCGGAGAGACCAAGGCGGGGTACCTCACGAGGTGCCCGTGACGCAAGCCATGACGACCAAGGGCGCCAGGCGGGTGCCAGCCCGCGTAGTGTCCTCCTTTCCTCTTTGGTGCAAAGGGGGCAAGCGCAGCCGTGGAGTACCGAGGCATCAGGCAAAGGTTGCCATTTCGGTGCAACGAGACCAAGACCAGGAGGACTACGAGATGGAGGTCATCGTGGAGCCCAAGACGGCGTCATCACTTGAGCTTTGCGCAGGCGAAGACTACTTTTGTCAGGATAGCTGATACTAGCTGTCCCCCTTCAAATTAGCCTGCCATTGTTGGCTCCCTTCCCGCTCGATATTTGGGAAGAGGACCAGGGCCTCTATAAATAGGACCAGCCACCCACAGAGCAAAGGGGGTTCGAAGGAGGAGGCTCTTTAGAGAGGGGTTTCGATCAGAGAAAGAGAGAGAGAAAGGTGACTGAACTCCTCCCAGCAGTTCATCACCCCAGCCAAGAACAGACCCTCACGAGGCTGTTCTTCCTTGTATTGTTCATCATCATCAGCCCAAGAGGCAATCCACCACACCAAACACTGGAGTAGGGTATTACACCACAACGGTGGCCCGAACCAGTATAAACCCTGTGTCTCTTGTGTTGTTCTTTCCATAGTTTAGATCTTAGCGAGGCGGAGGGGTGCAGGTAGGTAGGAGGTGAAATCTCCGCGCGCACCCCAGTGTTCGAACCTCAAGGGTCTGCCGGAACCCGAAATCCGACATTTGGCACGCCAGGTAGGGGTGCGCCGGGATTCGTCTTCCACCACCCCGTTCTTCTCGGGCCCGCGCCAAGAACCGGGCCGCACTCGCTTCCCGCGTCTCCCAGACGGCCCCTGTCGGCGGGCGTCCTCGCTGTTCCCCGTCACCTGCCGTCAACGCCGCCACCGGCCCGGCGGGGGACGAGCAGCAAGCATCATCCCAGCATCCGTCCGTGCGGCAAGACGGCCGCACCGCAACTCCCTCGCTCACCCCAGCTGGTTCTTCGTCCCGCGTGCTCCGCGCGCCCATGGAGGCCCGGGCTGCACTCATCGCGGCAAACGAGCTCCTGCGCTACCGTCTCGTCGACGACGTCTACGAAGAATGGCTCGACCGCGTCGCCGAGCTCGTCCGCGCCGTAGGGGGCTCTCCTACGCCATCCGTTCCGCTGCACCGCACCCCACCCCGCGCGGGCGATGAAGCTCCGGCGGCGCCCCGGCCGCCTCCTCCTCAGGATGGCGCCATGGCTCCAAGGCGCGTGGCCCCTGGGCGGAACCCGCTCCGTCAGGTGCCAGCGCAGCAAGAGCAAAGCTGTCAAGAAGTCCCTCGCCCGCAAGAATCTGCCCGGGCGCTCCCTGCTCCAGCACGTCGCGACCATGCTCCTGCTCCCGCGCGTCAAGACCCCACGCTGCTCCCAGCTGCAGCGCGTGGGGACATGCAAGACCAAGCTCCCCGTCATCCAAGGCCTCCTGTGGCCACCGCAGGCTGCCACGCCTTCACTGCCAAGCTACGCAGCGTCGCGTGGCCCGGCAAGTTCAAGTCAGACTTGCCTCCTCGCTATGACGGCACGGCTGACCCTGCGGAGTTCCTCCAGCTCTACGAGCTGGGCATTGAAGCTGCCAACGGAGACGAGAAGGTCATGGCGAACTGGTTCCCCATGGCGCTTAAGGACGGGGCCCGCACCTGGCTCCTGAACCTGGCTCCAGGCACAATCTCCTCCTGGGACGAGATGCGCACCCGCTTCATCGCCAACTTCCAAGGCACTCGCGACCGGCCACCCGCCATGAGCGACATGCGCCGCATCAAGCAACAACCCGGGGAGACCCTGCAGAAGTACATCCAGTGCTTCAACAACGCACGCCTCAAGATTCCCAAGGTGACTGAGGAGGCCATCATCTCGGCCTTCTCTAACGGCGTGCGCGACGTCAAGATGAAGGAGGAGCTGGCGATGCATGAAGACCTGTGCACTTCCTTGGAGATATTCAACCTGGCAACCAAGTGCGCCAGGGCCGAGGAAGGGTGTCTCTCCCTCCTCGAGCTGCCTGCCGCAGAACCAGAAGAGAAGAAGCCCAAGGCCAAGGATGTCAAGCGCAAGGGGGCTGTCGTGCTCACGGCAGAATCAGACACCAAGCGGGGCAGAGATCAGCCCGAACCTTCCAAGGGCAGCTGGTACTGTGTGTACCACGACCTCCACACCCACAACACCAATGAATGTCAAGAGCTCCGAGCCGTGCGAGAAGGAAGGATCGGCCGTTGCCCTGGCCACGGTGACCGGGGCTACGGTCAAGAAGGAAGGAACACAGGACGCTGGGAAGACCGTGGCCCGCGCCAAGGGTGGCGCGATCAACCTCGCGAGGATCGCTGGCAAGACCCGCCTCGCGAGGGAGGCTGGAGGGATCAGCCTTGCGAGGATCGCCCGCAAGGCAATGCAGGCCTCCCACCGCTGCCGCCGCAGCCAAGGAGAAACGAGGACCGCCACCAGGACGAGGGGGCTGGGGCTTCCAGGAGCCGCGCGCGATCGCCTGCATCCTGGGCGGGGCACAAGCCCCAGCCTCTCAGCGCATCTTCAAGCAGTTCGCCTGCGAAGTGAACGCAGTCCTCCCCAGGCTCGAAGCCACGCGCCCTCTCAGGTGGTCGGCGTGCGCCATCACGTTCAACTCAGCAGATCAGCTCAAGTGTGCGGCTACAGCCGGAGTCCTCCCGATGCTTTGTTCCCCAATCGTCAGCAACGTGGTGGTCACCAAGACCCTCATCGATGGCGGGGCAGGGCTCAACATCCTGTCCGTGGAAACATTCAACAACCTCCAAGTGCCCTACAGCCAGATTCAGCCAACCTAGCCTTTCTCCGGTATCACCGACGGCTCCACGGTCCCGATTGGGCAGGTCCGCCTCTCTGTCACCTTCGGGGCACGCGACAACCACCGCACCGAGCTCATCGACTTCGACGTTGCTCACATTCGCCTGCCGTACAATGCCATCCTTGGGTACCCAGCGCTGGCCAAGTTCATGGCCGTAACTCACCACGGCTACAACTTCCTCAAGATGCCAGGAAGCGGCGGAGTCATCACGGTGCCCTGTGAAGAGAAGGACGCGGTGTGTTCCCTAGAACGAGCCTTTCAGGCCGCGTCACTGTAAGACCCGGATCACAGAAGCAGGAGGCCTCCCGAGACCGCCCCTAAGAAGAAGAAGACATCGTCCGGCCCGACCACTCAGGAGGTAGGCCCCTCTGGGCCCGCGCCTGCCCAGGGGGAACCTCCTTCCATCGCATAGGAAAGCGCGCCCAGCGCCCTCCTCAGGCAGGGCTCGGGGGCTCTCCCCTAGAGGGCCACCGACCTAGCTAGGGTCACGAGGGAGGCGCTTGGGCACCACATGGAGGCGTGTTTTGAAGCACGTTTCCCTCAAGAAGGAGCAAGGCAAGGAGATCCAGACCCTCAGGTGTTCGTCAGCAAGGCCATTCAGGAGCTATAGGAGTCAAGAGTCATGAAAGGCGGCCGCCGCCTGCCAGCAGTGGCTCCCCATCCAAGAGAGGACGGTGGGCTGCGCGTCTGCATCGACATACCAGGGCTCAACCGAGTCGCCTCTCTGGAGCGCCTCTGGCCCTCGCGAGTGGGGCGCTATGGAGGCCCACCCCACAGCTATGTTTGCATGCCTTACGGCTTGCCGAACGCGGCTGACACGTACCAGCGCCTCATGAGGGGCATCACGAAGGCACGAGAGGCCAGGCGTTCCGCAGCCCTGGCAGGCATGGAGATGGCCCGCGAGGAGCCGCCAGCGCCTCCGGAGCCTCCCGAGGCCCCTGGGCCTGGGGGCTCATGAGGATCGGCTCCCGCAGCCCACCGAGCCTGCTACACCAATGCTCCTTCGTCCTCAACATCATCAGGTGACATCTTTCGAGTTTCATTTCCAGCTGGGAGCGCCCCCCAGGGCTGCATTATTCCCAGGCCGCCTGGGTCCGTCCCTGCGGCGTGTATCCCTTTTTTATTTCATGTTGTTAGTTTACCTTGTTGGGGGCGCCCCTCGGGCTGCATGATCCCCAAGTCGCTCGGGCCAGGCCCAGCGGCATGTATCCCATTTGCGTTTATTTCCGGTTATGCGTTAGACCCACCATGCTTGATTACTTGATGCCGGTCCACGACACCTCTTCTTCTCCATGCCGACCACTTGCACGTTAAAGGGGGGGTACCTGAGTATCGCGACTCGGGGCTCTTACTGGTTCTCCAGCCCTCACCCTCTGGCCTTGTCCATGGCATCGCGACCTGGCATACCAGCGACGGTTGAGACCAGCTCGAGGGCCGGGACCCGAGGATGTAGAGTGCCGACATCTAACCAAATTTGCAGGGACACATCACAAGATAAGTCCCAGTGCCAGGCGCAACCCGCCTAGAGGTAGGGCCCCGTGAGTCCCACGCTGGCTCACGGGTGCCCAGATACACCTCGCCAGGCCCTACCTTGCCAGCCACGTGTCAGGGCGGGGATGTACACGCCCCGGGGGCTCCTCCCGGAGGGGGGCCCCCTCCCACGTACCAGTGGAAGCACCATGCTCCGTGCTGGATGACGACACTGCCGAGGAGCGGATATGCCCGTACACATACGGAAGCGCTCTGCTCCGCGCTGGTGATAAACAACTGAGGGTGGCCCCCGAGCCGCATCAACCTCAGGGAGCCTAGAGCTCAGTGTCTAGCCTCATCGTAACGCCTCCCCTTGGGAGTGCCGCGCGAGGGGGCTGGGCACGGGGGCTGCGCCTGGGTCACACCCAGACGCACGCTGCCCAGCCAGGTCCCCCGGGCCTGGTTCGTCGCGCTCTCTCCCCGAGCGGAGCCAAGGTACGAAGGCCATATGAGCGTCAAGGGGGACTCCTAAGCATCGCGACTCAGGAGCCTAACTGGCCACGTAGCCCCTCACTTCGTGGCCCCGTCCTGGTTTCCGGTCGGGACCAACGCTGGGTGAGGCATGCGCGCGGTCGGGCTCTGCAGACGTAGAATGGTAGATCCACCCGCATAACACCTTCCTACTTGTTGTTCGTGCGCCAAGGGGGACTCCTGAGCATCGCGACTCAGGAGCCTAACTTGTCACGTGGCCCCTCACTCCTTGGCCCCGTCCCCGTTTCCGGTCGGGACCAATGTTGGGTGAGGCATGCGCGGGGCCGGGCTCTGCCGGCGTAGAACATCAGCAAGTAGGAAGGAAAAGTGCAAATCTCAAGGAATTCAAAAGAAAATATTACAGTCCACACTGTTATCTCAATGCCAAACACAAGTTTAAACGCCTCCCCGAGGCATGATACATGTGCAGGAACTAAAGGCAGGACAGGAGCCACGACGGAGTCACTTGTCGGCGGTGGAGCAGCGCAGAGTGGGTTCGCCTCATGGAGCAGTGGGGTTGGTAGCACCTTGCTTCGTCTTGGTGCTGAAGGCCCGGAACTTCCCCAGCAGAGCCTCCGCGCGACCCTTCACGGCCTCGGCAGTGGCAGCGGCACGCTCGCCGCTTACTGGCTCCAGCAGGTTGTCGAGGTCGACGCCGGGATCGCGAAGGTAGATGTGGGTGAGGACCCGCATCAATGCTGCAGAAGACAGGACACGTGCCTCGGCCTCGGCCGTGGGGCCAAGGCCAAGGGAGACATCTTCAAGAGCGCGAACCAGGAAGGGAAGCAGCTTGGTGGGGCCGTCCTCGACGCCAGCCAGTGGGCTCTCCAGGCCGCTGTCATAAAGCGTCCTCAGTGAGGAGCGAGCCCTCGCCTCCATCTCCGTGAAGGCCATGCGGTCCTCGGCGAGAACCAGGGCCTCGTCGTCCAGCTTGGCCTTCCTCGCCCCAACTCCTTCTCCAGCGCGCCTAGGCGGTCGCGGTGTTTCCTGAGCTTGACCTCCCTCTCCTTGACGGCCGCCTTGCGAGCCTTCACGCCTTCTTCCTGCTCTTGGCGAAGGCGGACCACATTCACGAGCTGGCCCCGCAAGTCTTGCAGCTCGTCCTCCAGCGCCTTGCAACGTCCACGGACGTCGACCACCTCCCCCAGGGCTACATCATGGGCAGCCTTCTCCTCAAGGACGGCTTGCTTCTCCTCGTCGCATGCCGTCGAGGCCTGGACCAGCGCCGCCCGAATCGAAGCGACGGAGTGAACTCATCCTGAAGCCAGCTCCAAGCGCCCGGCCACCAAGCGGGGGTCGGCGCCAAGAAGATCCTGCCGCAGTCGGTCCAGCTCAGCAATAGCATGATTCAGGACGGCAGAAGGAGTCAGAGAGACAGCAGCCGGTGGAGTAGGAGGAGAAGGCGGTAGCGTGGCCACAGCATCCTGAGGCAGAGTCTACCGCGCCCCGACAGCTGTAGTGGCGGTGGCAGGCAAGAGCACCTCGGGAGCCACTTGGGCCGTGGGGGCTGAGCTCGCCCCAGCCGGCTCAGCCAGGCCTCGCGAGGACGACCGGGTAGGAGAAACCTGTGCGTCGCGGTCACCCTCCTTCACGGGCAGAGGCGCTGCCACGGATGGAACCTCGGGAGCTCCCTTCGGCTTCTTTGCTGCGGGCGCCAGCCTATCCAAGAGATGCGGACCTCAAGCCTCAGAAGCAGAGCAAGAAAGAAAGACAAGAATCGAATGCTTACGGGTCGTTGCCAGTAAGCTCAAGCGGCCTCCGGCCAAATTTTAAGCTTGAAAGCCGGCTGGAAGGGTCAACCTCGGGAAGCTTGGAGGCGGAAGGTGCGTCTGCGGTCCGCCCGGGGCCGGGGCAGACCCACGGGAGATTAGCCCGGTCCTGTCCTTCTTCGGGATCGGGGCGAGCTCCCACTGTCCTGCTCGTCGTTGTCCTCGTTGTCATCCTCATCATCATCGCTCGGAGAGAGGCGGAGAACGCGGGACCTGCGCCGGGGGAGGGGAGCCCTTGACTCTCCGTCAGTCTCCTCGGAGTCAGGCCCTTTTTCCCGCTCCCCTCCTTCCTCCTGTTCACTAGAGTCGTCGGAGGGCACATCCACCGGTTCCTCTGGAGTTTCCATGGGCACGGGCCCATCCCCGTTGAAGACGGGCATGGACTCCACTACCTGCTCCCAGTCGTCGCGGAGGAACAAGGGCGTAGGAGCGCTCACCCACCTCGCCACATAGCCCCCGACCAGAGATTGGAGGACCGCAGCCAGATCTCCGTCGGCTAAGGCCGCGGGGCTCGGACGGTGCCTCAACATCGGAAGTGAGTACTGCCGAAGCGGAGCCAGCTGGTGCTCCAGGAATTCCCTCAGCAGCGACGCGCCGGTCAGCTTCGCCGCCGCCATATTGGCCGGCCTCAGATCCGCGTCCATCTTCTCCAACATCAGCTTCGCGCGGGGGTCCGTGAGCTCCGCTTGACCCCAATCGCTGGAGCTCGTGGGCTGCTCCGTGGGCAAGATCAGCCGAGGGTGAATGTGCCCAGCATCCACCAAGACCCACTTGCTCCTGAAGCCTTCAATGCTTTTCCCGGGGTTCGAAATGGCAATGGCGCCATCGTACACGACGAAGCTCGCGCACGCGGAAGCAGTACCACGAGAGGTCCGGAGGTAGAAGTAGTGGCGCAGCAAGGCCACTGAGGGATGCACCCCTACGTGAGCCTCGCAGTAATAGGCGAAGATTGCCAAGAGAAGGACGGAGTTGGGGTGGAGATGCAGGGCTTGTAGCTTATAGTGGCAAAGGACAGAGAAGAAGAACTCGGAGAAGAGAGGCACCATGCCAGCAGCAATGGCACTTACGAAGAGCGGATAGAAGGTTCTCCCTTGACCCTCAGGGGTGGCGGAGCCGGCTTTAAACACCTTCACCCCGTTGATGACCCGAGCCGTCGCCATCCGGTGCAACTGGGAAAGGCTCGCCTCCGACACGTTCGGCGGGTCCAGGGCAGACGAGTACCAAGCTGCGGCCAGGGGCTGACGAGGCGCCATGGCTTCCTAGGTCACACGGTCGGAGTAGATCTGAAAATTTTGGAGGAAGGAAGGAGAGGCGCAAGAAAGGGGATCTGAGCAGCAACCGGGGAAAGCAGGAAACAAAGCCTAGGTGGATGCCGCTCCTTTATCAACTCGCACGGTTGCTAAGGTGCCCACGTCCAATCAACCGCCATGCGGCGCCCAAGGCCGCGGGTTGTTAGGGCCCGCGATGCTCCGCTCTTGCCCTTCCGCCTCCCTGCACGGCCAAGTCCGGGCGCGCCTTGGGCCCGGGGGCTACTGTCGGCGTTCTGGGAATGGCGGTCCCCAGACTTGCCTGCATGCGGCCTGCGGCGTGGCACAAAAGGGGGCCCAGCGCGGCCCATCTTCACCAACACAAACCCAAGACCCTCGCGAGGGGCCAAGCCTCGCGGGGCGGACGACGCGGAGCTTCCTCAGGCACGGCCTCATCAGGCTGGCTCACGAGGAGGCGGAGAGACCAAGCTGGGGTACCTCACGAGGTGCCCGTGACGCAAGCCATGACGACCAAGGGCGCCAGGCGGGTGCCAGCCCGCGCAGTGTCCTCCTTTCCTCTTTGGTGCAAAGGGGGCAAGCGCAGCCGCAGAGTACCGAGGCATCAGGCAAAGGTTGCCATTTCGGTGCAACGAGACCAAGACCAGGAGGACTATGAGACGGAGGTCATCGTGGAGCCCAAGACGGCGTCATCACCAGAGCTTTGCACAGGCGAAGACTACTTTTGTTAGGATAGCTGATACTAGCTGTCCCCTTCAAATTAGCCCGCCATTGTTGGCTCCCTTCCCGCTCGATATTTGGGAAGAGGACCAGGGCCTCTATAAATAGGACCAGCCACCCATAGAGCAAAGGGGGTTCGAAGGAGGAGGCTCTTTAGAGAGGGGTTTCGATCAGAGAAAGAGAGAGAGAAAGGTGACTGAACTCCTCCCAGCAGTTCATCGCCCCAGCCAAGAACAGACCCTCGCGAGGCTGTTCTTCCTTGTATTGTTCATCATCATCAGCCCAAGAGGCAATCCACCACACCAAACACCGGAGTAGGGTATTACACCACAATGGTGGCCCGAACCAGTATAAACCTTGTGTCTCTTGTGTTGTTCTTTCCATAGTTTAGATCTTAGCGAGGCGGAGGGGTGCAAGTAGGTAGGAGGCGAAATCTCCGTGCGCACCCCAGTGTTCGAACCTCAAGGGTCTGCCGGAACCCGAAATTCGATAGGCATATCATTAGGATCATAAGAAACACTCTTAGTAGCAAATAATTTCATAAGTTCATCCATCTTTCCACTCAAAACATTGATTTCTTCTATCGCATGCACTTTTTTATTAGAAGATCTTTCAGTATGCCATTGAGAATAATTAACCATAAAATTATCTAGGAGTTTAGTAGCATCTTCTAAAGTGATTTCCATAAAAGTGCCTCCCGCGGCCGAATCTAAAAGATTTCTAGAAGCAAAATTCAATCCGACATAAAGTTTTTGTATAATCATCCACAAATTCAAACCATGAGTAGGGCAATTACATATCATTAATTTCATTCTCTCCCAAGCTTGTGCAACATGTTCATGATCGAGTTTCTTAAAATTCATAATATCGTTTCTAAGAGAGATGATCTTAGCGGGAGGGAAATACTTAGAGATAAAAGCATCTTTGCACTTGTTCCAAGAATCAATACTATTTTTAGTCAAAGACGAAAACCAAACTTTAGCACGATCTCTAAGCGAAAAAGGAAATAGCTTCAATTTAACGACATCATTATTGGCATCTTTTTTCTTTTGCATATCACATAAATCGACGAAGCTATTCAGATGAGTAGCGGCATCTTCACTAGGAAGGCCGGCGAATTGATCTTCCATAACAAGATTCAACAAAGCAGTATTGATTTCACAAGATTCATTATTGGCAAGAGGAGCAATCGGAGTGCTAAGGAAATCACTATTATTGGTATTGGTGAAGTCACACAATTTGGTAGTATCTTGAGCCATCGCGACAAACAAGCAATCCAACACACGAGCAAACAAAAGGCAAGCGGAAAAGAGAGGGAGGATAGAGAGAGAGAGAGCGAATAAAACAGCAAGGGTGAAGTGGGGGAGAGGAAAACGAGAGGCAAATGGCAAATAATGTAATGCGAGAGATAGAGATTGTGATGGGTACTTGGTATGTTGACTTTTTGCGTAGACTCCCCGGCAACGGCGCCAGAAATCCTTCTTGCTACCTCTTGAGCTTGCGTTGGATTTCCCCGAAGTGGAAGGGATGATGCAGCAGAGTAGCATAAGTATTTCCCTCAGTTTTTGAGAACCAAGGTATCAATCCAGTAGGAGGCCACGCTTAAGTCCCTCGTACCTGCACAAAACGATAACTACTCGCAACCAACGCAATTAGGGATTGTCAATCCCTTCACAGTCACTTACTAGAGTGAGATCTGATAGATATAATATTTTTGGTACTTTTGGTATAAAGATGCAAAGTAAAAAGTAAAGGCAAAGTAAAAAAGCAAAGCAATATTAAAGTGACGGAGATTGATATGATGAGAATAGACCCAGGGGCCATAGGTTTCACTAGTGGCTTCTCTCAAGAGCATAAGTATTCTACGGCGGGTGAACAAATCACTGTTGAGCAATTGACATAATTGAGCATAGTTATGAGAATATCTAGGCATGATCATGTATATAGGCATCATGTCCGTGACAAGTAGACCGAAACGATTCTACATCTACTACTATTACTCCACTCATCGACCGCTATCCAGCATGCATCTAGAGTGTTAAGTTAAAAACAGAGTAACGCTTTAAGCAAGATGACATGATGTAGAGAGATAAATTCATGCAATATGAAATGAACCCCATCTTGTCATCCTCGATGGAAACGATACAATACATGCCTTGCTGCCCCTTCTGTCACTGGGAAAGGACACCGCAAGATCGAACCCAAAGCTAAGCACTTCTCCCATGGCAAGAACTACCAATCTAGTTGGCCAAACCAAACGGATAATTCGAAGAGACTCGCAAAGATAACCAATCATACATAAAAGAATTCAAAGAAGATTCAAATATTATTCATAGATAGACTTGATCATAAACCCACAATTCATCGTTCTCAACAAACACACCGCAAAAAGAAGATTACATCGAACAGATCTCCACGAGAGAGGGGGAGAACTTTGTATTGAGATCCAAAAAGAGAGAAGAAGCCATCTAGCTACTAACTATGGACCCGAAGGTCTGAGGTAAACTACTCACACTTCATCGGAGAGGCTATGATGATGTAGAAGCCCTCCATGATGACGGCCCTCTCCGGCGGAGCTCCGGAACAGGCCCCAAGATGGGATCTCGTGGATACAGAAAGTTGCGGCGGTGGAATTAGGTTTTTGGCTCCTCTTCTGATTGTTTGGGGGTACGTAGGTATATATAGGAGGAAGGAGTACGTCAGTGGACCTCCGAGGGCCCATGCGGCAGGGGCGTGCCCTAGGGGGGAGCCCCCCACCCTTGTGACCGCCTCGCTAATGCCTTGGCGTAGGGTCCAAGTCTCCTAGATCACGTTCGGTGAGAAAATCACGTTCCCGAAGGTTTCATTCCGTTTGGACTCCGTTTGATATTACGTTTCTTCGAAACACTGAAATAGGCAAAAACAGCAATTCTAGGCTAGGCCTCCGGTTAATAGGTTAGTCCCGAAAATAATACAAAAGTGGAAAATAAAGCCCAATATAGTCCAAAACAGTAGATAATATAGCATGGAGCAATCAAAAATTATAGATACGTTGGAGACGTATCAGTCACCACCAGAGCCTTTGCAGGCGAAGACTGCTTTTATCAGGATAACTTGTACTAGTTGTCTCCCTTTGAATTGTGCCGTTGTGGGATCCCTTCCCACCTACATTGGGGAAGAGGACCAAGGCCACTACCCGAGGGAGGGATCGGATCATTCAGACCATCCTCACACCCACCAGCTCATCGAGCTCAAGAACACCTCACCTCCTGAGGCTGTTCAACCAATGTACTAGTTCATCCTCAACCCCTCGAGCCAATCCACCACAAAGCTAGAGTATGGTATTACACTGCAAGGTGGCCCGAACCAGGATAAACTACTATGTCTCTTATCCCTTGGGTTCGTTGAGCTAGGTTGTGGAATCGTTGGGCCAGCAGGTTGGAAAGAAGGAGTTCTTCATACGGACCCTAGTGTTAAAACCTCTCAAGGGTTTGCGGAGCCCAGGATCTAACATACAGACTTCTCTGGATTAAGCTTCAAATTGATCTTGTGCAGATTAGCAAACGTCTCCTCCAAATCCTGAATAAGGGTGGCTCTATCCTTGGTTTTGAACACAATGTCATCCATGTAAGCTTCTATGTTCCTGTGCAGCTGTGGCTCAAAACCAATCTTGACTGCCCTTACAAAAGTGGACCCGGCAGTCTTTAATCCGTATGGCATGCGGACAAAGCAGTACGTACCACACGGAGTGATGAACAACGTCTTCTCTTCATCTTCCTTGTACATGAAGATTTGGTGATACCCAGAATATGCATCCAGAAAGGAGAGAAAATCACAACCTAAAGTGGAATCCACAATCTGGTTGATACGCGGCAAGGGAAATGGGTCTTTCGGGCATGCCCTATTGTGATATGTGAAATCTATGCAAAGCCTCCACTTCCCGTTAGCCTTCCAGACTACCACTGGATTTCCCAACCACGTGGGATGTAGCACTCCTCTGACCAAACCAGCTGTCTCAAGTTTCTTGATTTCTACTGCAATGTACTCCTGCCTCTCCAAAGCCTGCTTCCAGACTTTCTGCTTGACAGGTCGGGCATGTGGTTAGACAGCAAGGTGGTGCTTGATTACCTTCTAGGAACACTGGGGATATCAGATGGTTGCCAGGCAAACACATCTATATTCGCCCACAGGAAGGAAACAAGCGTGCATTCCTATTTGTCATCGAGGGTGGCGCTGATAATGAAAGTACCATCAACGCCAGCCGGCCCTGCCGGGACCTTTTTCACTTGGGGTGGAGCAACCTTTGATTTCTTGCTGTTGGAACACTCCGACACGTCGTCAACGGGTGTCGTGCACTCGGTGGGGCCACACTTCCCAGGCTCATTGCCGGAGCTCCTACATCCCTCTTTCTTCCTTTGTTTTCCTTGGCGGGAACTACTGATGCCGCTGCATCTGCCGCAACTGCATCCCGGCCCGGTACATCTTGTCCACACAAATGATTGCATCCTTCTCAACTGATGGGACGGTGATGACTCCTAGTGGCCTAAGCATCTTCAAGGTGTCATAGGCATAGTGGCAAGCCGCCATGAACTTGGCTAGGGCTAGGCATCCAAGAGTCCCATTGTATGTCTGGGGGATATCAACCACATCAAACTCAATCCTCTCATTCCGGTAGTTCAGTTCTCCCCCAAACGTTACCAGCAGCGTGATATTTCCCTTAGGATGGCTCCTGCCAGGATTAACTCCTTGACATGTGTCGGTAACCTCTAGCTCTTCCTCTCCTATTGGAAGTCTGCTGATAACTGTTGGGTGATCAAATTTAACCCGGCCCAGCCATCCACCAGCATCTTTGTGACCTTGAGGTTGTGAATTGTTGGGGAGACCAATAATGGAAAACACCCTACCGCAGTGGTACGGCTAGGATAGTCCTCCTCGTCAAAGATGATGGGCGTGCGGGATCATTTGAGCGGCTTCCGGGCCTCTGGCGCTGGTTCGACGGCATTGACCTCTTCCACCCACCACTTGAGTTGGCGGTGAGAGGTCTGCAGAGACGCACCCCCGTCAATGCACAGGGCGTTAGTGGCCTTCTGAAGCTCTTGCTCACTGGTTTCCTCTTCTTCTGCTCTATCACTCTCATAATCACTAGCTTTCTTCTCTCTACCTCTGGCGGGATTTCTGTGGTTCCAAAAGGGCTTGCTGGGGCGATTTACTTCACCAATTTGGCCCTTACCGCTAGCAACAGTCTGACCCTTTTCCTTTTCACGCTTCTCATACTCTACTCTCTGTCTCTTGAGAAGCTGCTCAACCTGATAGCACTCTTGAAGGTCGTGGGCCTTGGTCCGATGAATTTTGCAATACGGCCCATCACCTTTCTTGTCTTTCTCAGCAGCAGCGGCTTCCCGGCAGTCAGTGCACACGGCAGCTTCCTAGCTGGGGGCCTCAGTTTTGGCCTTCTTGCCGGTACTAGGCGTACCCGATCCTTCAACAGTCATCACTGCCTTATCTCTCCGCTTCTTACTACACTTCTTGCTCTTCTTCTACTGGTTAATTGATCATCATCCTTTGAATCAATATAGGTGCAATCTTCCTCTCCAGGCAAGTTCCTTCCCTCCTCCATCCAAGCACACTTATCCACCAACATATGAAGCTCCTTCATAGTCCTGGGCAACCGCACGTTCATCTTGGAAAGAATCTGGTAGTTGCGCACATTGGACTGGAAGACATCTATCACGGCTACTGGATGGATATTTGGGGTGTTTCTATGAATTTGCTGAATCCCTATAAATACTTACGAAGGGTTTCTCCTTCCTTCTGCTGGAGAAGCTGCAAGTCGCTGGGCCAGTCGGGTTCTTGACGACCGCCAGTGAAGGCGCCAATGAACTCATGGCACAGGTCAGCCCATGATGAAATGAAGTTCTCCGGTAGGTGCATTAGCCAAGACCTCACATTGTACTTGAGGGCCAAAGGGAAGTAGTTGGGGAACACCTTCTCATCTCTTCCCCTGGCAGCCTGAACAACGATGGTGTAGATGCTCAGGAACTCTGCCGGGTTCAGCATCCCGTTGTACTTCTCAGGTATCTCTGGCTTGAACGTACGAACGGATGGCCAACGGACTTGCCGCAGTTCATGAGTAAAGGCAGGGTAGCCAACCTCGAAAGGTAGGCACCAGCCAATACTGAGCGCGGGCTCGTCGACGTCAGGGCCGTTGCACCCATTTGTCAGGCGGAGGTCGTCACGTTGTTGCTCGAAGACGCATGTGTCTTCTCTCCGCCTATCCTGCGGGGCTCGTCGTTGGCCTGGACATGCTTGAGGGTCAGACGAGGCCATCAAGACGTTGTCGTGGTCCTGATTCTGTCACGTCGCGCGGGTTGCCTTGGTGGGGACTGTACCGTGGGGATGGCCCCTTCCGTACGATCAGCAGCAGGAGCTGTTGCTGTCGCTTAGGGAGGCCACGGCAGGCCAGCTTGCCTCGAGCTCCCAGCTTCGGTGAAAACCGAGCAGGCTTTAGATGGTGGCACGCCATTCGTCCATCTGCTTGTTCGCTGGAGGAAATATCAGTAGCGGTTGAGCCCGCGCCATGGCCTCTGAAGCTTTACTTGGCAAGGGTGATGATGAAGTCGATCATACCGTCACTCGGCTCCTGATGGTGCCAGTGGCAGCTACACCGCGACCCCGCTGTTGCTGCGGGGCGACCACCTAGATTTTGTGCGGCGATGGTGCTCGAGAGCCAGCGGCTCCATCGGGCGCAGCGGCTTGGTTGACTCGTTTCAGGGGAGGTGCACGCGCTCTGACCACACCCATGGTGGGAGTGGCTGGAGGACGGTGAATCGCCCTGGTCCGTGCGCCATTTCTGCGACTGTGCCCGTCGGCGGGGGAAACGGGCGCAGATGGAGTAACCCCTTCACCTGTACCTTGTGGAGCATTGCCGTCTAGGTGTTACTGATGCTGCTCTCCTCTGGTGCCTCTGGCTACTGCGTCGTCTGCGGGGGAAGTGGTGACAGTGCCGCCTGCTCTGACCACATCCCCAGCAACGTCTGTGTCCCTACGTGTCTTCGCACCCCCCGCAGCATGCCGCGAGCGCCGGAGCATTCGAGGTAGATGGGTGGGCCGAAGGAGCAGGCTATTTCTTGGGCGCCATGGTTGATGGCGTCGTCGAAGGTGAATACGGTGATGAAGTCGACGTGCTGCACACACCTTTAGGTTCGTGCAAGCGAGCCCCCTTCCTGGCGCGCCAAAGATGTCGTGGGAAACCACGACGGCCTATGGGACCAGGAGGCCTCGTGCTGGTTCGGCAGGGGGGCATCGCGTTGCACAAAGAGCAGACGAGCATGGGGTAGCATGACAGAGAACACCGGGCAGTTTTACCCAGGTTCAGGCCGCCGCTAGGCGTAAAAGCCTACTCCTGCTTTGGTGGATTGATGGTGGAAAGGTGGTGGTGGAGCGTAGTACACTTTCGCGGCAAGGGATGCCTCAGGGAACTAGCGACTACGCGCATATGGGGGTGTGAGTTATCCAACCTTCTAACCATTTCTACGGTTGCCATGGGCCTCATTTCATAGATCAAGGGGTTACCCCAATGGCAAAGTAGTCATTATGCACTAATAAGATAACAAACAGTGCTATCATACCTAACTCTGCGGGCTAACAGGGTGCATTAAATGCACCGCTCAATGTCACATCGTTGGTCGCCCCGCAAGGCTTGCCGAGCTATCTTGCCAGCTTCGCGCCTGCTTGCCTAACATGTCGCAGCATGGGTGTCATCTGTGGGTTTCTCCTGTAGAAAATGGCTGCCATGTGGCGAATGGCTGCCACTTAATCATCTTGCAGCTTGACACCACACTGATCGACGACATGAGTCGTGGTGGAATGGTTGGTGAGGTGGTCTTGCCTTCGAGAGCCCCAGCAGGCCCTGCTGGGGCACCTTGTTTGTCCGAATATCTTGGTCTCTCACGCTCTGACTTGGGCTGGTGCTTCGATCTTGTTCCCGTGTCTGTGCACAGTCTGGGCAACAGACCCAGTGTTTGTTGCACTGACAACAAGATTTCCCTACAAAAGAGATTGGGAACATGTGAAGAATCGTCTATCTTATTGCATGGAATAAAGCGTGTCATCTTAGAGAAACGGTCCACAACAACAAACATGAATCCTTTCCATTTCGAGTTCTAGGCAAACCAAGCACAAAATACATGCTAATATCTTCCCCTAGGTGATACGAAAAAGGAAGTGGCATATAAAGACCATGGGATTGAGCTTTAGACTTAGCTTTGCAACATGTAGAGCATCGGTTGGTGAAGCGGGAGATGTCGCGGAACATCTTCAGCCAAAAGTAGTTCTTTGAAAGCGTAGAAAATGTCTTGTCGCGTCTAGAGTGACCCATAGTCCTCCTCCATGAGCCTCTTGCAAAAGTAATATTTGAAGAGAAGACTCGGGTATACAATGTTTTTTAGCTCTCATTAGATAATCATCCTTGATGTAATATCTTTCCCAAGATGTATGCAGCAAGCATTAGGCATATGCAATAGCAGAAGCAGGACCATGCGCATACAAGTCTTTTACGTGCTCAAAGCCAATGACATTCGATTCAAGTTGAGTGACAAACATGTATTTGCGAGAAAGATCATCTGCCACAACATTCTCTTACCCTTAATGTACTTGATGACATAAGGAAAAGACTCAATAAACTCACTCCATTTGGCATGTTGCTTATTCAATTTCATTTGACCCATAAGGTATTTAAGTGTTTCATGATCCGTATGGACGACAAATTTAGGAGGGCGAAGATAATGTTCCCACACATGCAAAACTCCCACTAAGGCATATAGCTCCTTGTCATAGATGGGGTAGTTAAGTTGCACTCTGGTAAGTTTCTCACTAAAGTAAGCTATAGGGTGCTTCTCTTGCATTAACACACCTCCTATACCGTTTCACTAGCATCGCAATGAACTTCAAAACTTTTGTCAAAACTGGGCAAGGCATGCAAAGGATCATGTCTAAGCGAATTCTTAAACTCATGAAATGCGGTATCTTGGGATGGACCCCAAACAAATGGTGCATTTTCTTACTCAAGACATGCAAAGGTGATGCAATAGTGCTAAAGTCCTTAGCGAATCTACGATAGAAACTAGCTAAGACAACGTAACTTTGCACTTGTTGCAAGTTGGTTGGTTGTGGCCAATATTTAATAGCATCAATTTTAGCTTCATCTACATGAACACCCTTAGAAGACACAACAAAACCCAAGAAAGCAAGCTTGTCAACACCAAAAGTACATTTCTCCATGTTAGCATAGAGGCGCTCTTTTCTCAGAGTTTGCAAAATGGTTCTAAGATGGGTGACATGATCGTCTGGAGACATGCTAAACACAAGTATATCGTCAAAATAGACCACAACAAATACGCCAATGTATGGGTGAAGGACATAATTCATCACACGCATAAAAGTGTCGGGTGCTTTGGATAAGCCCATAGGCATAACAAACCATTCATACAAGCCAAATTTGGTTTTGAAACTGGTTTTCCATTCGTCACCTTCTTG
The DNA here is from genome assembly GCF_018294505.1 of Triticum aestivum. Lineage (NCBI taxonomy): Eukaryota > Viridiplantae > Streptophyta > Magnoliopsida > Poales > Poaceae > Triticum > Triticum aestivum. The sequence goes on along the minus strand of NC_057794.1, from coordinate 172,177,199 downwards.
AATGCGGATTTGGTAATAGACACTTTTAAGATCAATTTTAGGGAAAATTGTGGCTCCGCTAAGCTCATTTAGCATATCATAAGGGCGTGGAATGGGATGCCTATAACGAAAAGTGATAGCATTGATAGGATGGCAATGGGACACATGTGAAAACTACCATCTCTCTTAGGTACAAGAATAACCGGAACGACACAAGGACTTAAGCTTTCACGTACATGCCCATTGTCAATGAGTTGTTGTACTTGCCGTTGTATTTCCTTGGTTTCTTCGCGGTTGATGCGGCAAGTGCCTTGTTTGGTAAAGGTGCACCCGGGATGAGGTCGATTCGGTGTTCGATGCCACATAGTGAAGGTAGTCCTTGAGGTAGCTCATCGGGGAAAATGTCCTTGAATACCTGCAGTAGGTTAGACAACACTAAAGGTAAATGGTGAGAGGAGTTAGTCATTGCCGGTTCATACTTACACAATAGTACATAGTGCATAACACTAGATGGGTTCTCACACACTTCTTTCATCTCTCTCCTTGTGGTGAATAACACTAAGTTTTTATTGTCGCTCATCGTGGAGGCACTCGATTTTGGCTTGTGGCTCTCACTCCCTTTTTGGTGGCTCACTCTCTCACTATTCTTTCCATGATGGGTGGTTTCTTGCTTGTCGGCGATCACTTGACTTGGTGTCAGAGGTCATAGCATGTACTCCTTTCCCTTCATCTTGAAGCCATAGTGATTTCTTCGCCCATTGTGGATGATGCCGCGCTCGAATTGCCAAGGTCGTCAAAGTTGGAGATGGAAAACGGACATGGGAACCACATCAAACTCCAAGATGTCTTCATATGCGCCAATCTTGAAGGAGACTTGAACGGTGTGCTCCACTTGAATGGTGCTGGAGTCGCTAAGCCACTGGACCTTGTAGGGACTAGGATGCTCAATCTTGGTCCTTCTTAGTTGCATGTTGGTTCTTCAAATATCTTTGTTTTCCAATCTCTGGCTTAAGCTGGTGCTTAAATCTTGTTCTTGTGCATGTGCGTATTTGGTCAACATACCCAGGGTTTGTTGCACCGACAGAAGTCCTCGGGTCTGCCCCGAACGCACTACCGAGTGTCGTCGGGGTCGGGCCTAATAAATGCACATGCAAGGTTGCTGAAGGGTTTGGCCCCTTAATTTTTCCATTGCTGCTTCATCAGCCTTGATTCCGGGCTAGTGTCTGGATTTTCCACGTGTGGCATAAAGCCAATAGTGGTGCGGTTGCTCCAGTAATGGCCCGTGAAATGACTTTAACGCGCGGGGTAGAAACTACCAATTATCTCTTCCTATAGCACGCCCTTATCCTTAGCCACGTATGCAGCATGCATCACGCGGGGTAGGTAACAGAGGCGTGTGTCACGAGAGAGTATCTTGGGAAGGGCCCGCCCACCTTGAATTTGCAGAGGAGGGCGGTGATCACCCGTGGATGGAGCCATTGCCGCTCCCCGCCCGGCCTATAAAAGGGAGGAGCAGAGGAGAGCAGAGTCATCCATTTCTGTGGTCCTCCTCTCCTCAACTTCTGTTTCTGTTGGTCATGCTTGAGAAGGAAGCCTGGGGACAGCCCCCGGGCTCCTATTCGGGATCTCCCTTGGATCTAAAATGTAACACCATGGATGTAACCTACCTTATTTGTATTCTGACTCTTGCCGTTTCCGGCACTAAGTTATGTTATTTCCTCGTTGTCAGGTTTTTGTCTCTGTGTGTTTTGCCTTTGTCATGCATCTCATATCATGTCATCATGTGCATTGCATTTGCATACGTGTTCGTCTCATGCATTCGAGCATTTCCGCCATTGTCCATTTTGCATTCCGGCACTCCTATGTCCTCCGGTGTCCATTTATACCTCTTTTCGTATGCGGGTGTTAAACATTTTCGGATTGGACCCAGACTTGTCATGCGGCCTTGGTTTACTACCGGTAGACCGCCTCTCAAGTTTCGTGCCATTTGGACTTCGTTTGATACTCCAACGGTTAACCGAGGGACCGAAAAGGCCTCGTGTGTGTTGGAGCCCAACACCCTTCCAAAGTGGATCAAAACCCACCTAAACCTCCTCTATCATCTAGATCGTTCGATCACGATCACGTGGCCGCAAACCGCACCTCATTTGGAGCTTCCTAGCTCCTCCTACCTCTATAAATAGCCCCTCTTCTGAAATCCTGGGTCTTCTTCCCCTAACCCTAGCCTTTTTTACCGCAGCGCGCCGGACATTGTCCGGGTCGCGCCAGACACCGCAGTGCCGCCGCCTGCAACCAGTGGCATGCTGCCACATGGCCCCTGCGCTGCCTCCCGCCGCTCCGACCCGGAGAGCCCGCGCGGGGCCCTCCCGGCCCAAAGCCACGCCGCCCGCGCCTCGGAGCCGAGCCGCCCAGCTCCTCCATCTCCGACGTCAAACCCCGCCACCGTCGGCGCCGCCCGC
>NC_057794.1:172166835-172174175 GCF_018294505.1 Triticum aestivum | reverse complement strand
CACCCTTGCTGCCCGGCGCCGCCACGCCTCGCCGCGACGCCCAACACCGGCGAGCCCCTCCCGGACGGCCACCTTGTCCCCGAGCTCCGGCCGCTGTCGCCCCCATCTCCGACCAACGAACCTCGAGACTCGTACTGCTACAGTGCTCAAACCCAAGATCCGATCTTGATCCGGTTGACTTTTGCCTCCCTCCTAGTTATTTTTTGCATTCTTCCACATGCCATAACTCTGCATCCGTAGCTCCAATTCGTGCGTGTAGAATATCAACATGTTCGCCTCGACGAGTACATCATTTCATATCATTGCATCATTTTCATTTGAGCTCATCTTGATGCCCGAAATGTTGTTGGAAGAGGGCTATGTGATGATAGTTTCAGATCAGTTTTAGCAAATGCACTTTTGTCATTTTTGCCATGATTAATGTGTGCATGCTATGATCCTGAGCTCTACATGTGTTTTGATGTATGCCATGCCATCTTTAAAGAGGTGTATGCCATGTATTTTTGTGATCTTTGTGCTTACTATCACAAGCATGCAAAGTAGCTTACTCAATGATGCTGATTTCAGGGACTTAGAATTTCACTAAGTCCTTGCCCTGTCATTATTTTTGTGCCATATGTTCATGTTGTTTGCTAGTGATCCATGCCTCTTTTGAGCATGATCAGTAAGGATGTTTTGTGGATAATGTTGTGATCTATCCATACATGTCTTTATTTGTAATTATGGAGCACCCTAGCTTGAGTGAATCGAGCTCTACTTTTGCTATAAAATGTTCCTGGCATATTGTTAACATGTTTAGCAATTTTGCCGAGCATGTTGTTGTTGATCCGTGCATACTATGTTGTTGTTATTGCCATGTCTAGCTTCTATACCATGTCTACTTGCTGGGTGTATGCTTAGATTATGATGCAATGCCTCATAGTGAGTGCATCGAGCTCGTAAACATGCCTACTCGTTATCTGTTTTGCCATGCTCGCAATGTTATTTTCTTATCCCTTTTGGCTCATGGTCACTAAGGGACTTTTGTTATATGCTTAGAGTAGCTTCATACCATTCCTTGCTTTTCCATGATATGTTCCTGTAGCATGTAGTTTTTGTGCTCTTAACATTGCTTTCTGATGATAAATTACTGACATGTTGTTAATTTCACTAAGTCTGTAACCAGTAATCTTTTGCACTTTTGCCATGCTTGTTTGAACCTGCTATTGAGTGAATTATCCATAGCTCAGTGTTCATATTTTGTCAAGCATCATGAGTGGATCCCTGCCATGTATTTTTTTCCATGTTTGAGTGCAGTAGCTTATTTATCTTGATGCATTTAGGAGGCTACTTGTTGTTTATCGCAGACCGGTGCCATATTTGTTTTGCTTGTCATTTCCAAACCGTGCATCCGATTCCAGTGATCTTTATATCGTTTTCGACCGAAATCACCTCACCTTTCCAGTGGCACTCTTAGATTTCCATGTTGAGGCCAGGTTCAGTCATTCCTTTCCAAATCATGCATATGCATCACATATCGCATCCCGCATATCATACCATGTTTGCATCATGTTGCTTGAGCATTGCACTTGTTGATTGTGTTCCTTTTTGTTTGTTGTTCTTGCTTGGGTAGAGCCAGGAGACGAGTACATGAACGAGGATCCCGTTGAGTAAGCTTACGAAGATCAAGGCAACTCTGAGAACTTTGCAGGCAAGATGACAATACCCTCGAAATCACTTCTATCGTTGCTTGCTAGATGCTCGCTCTTTTGCTATGCCTATGCTACGATACCTACCACTTGCTTATCATGCCTCCCATATTTCCATGTCAAACCTCTAACCCACCATGTCCTAGCAAACCGTTGTTTGGCTATGTTACCGCGTTGCTCAGCCCTTGTTATAGCGTTGCTAGTTGCAGGTGATGATTGGAGATCGTTCCTTGTTGGAACAAGTTTATTGTTGGGATATCACCATATTATATTGTTTATCTTAATGCACCTTTATACTTGGTAAAGGGTGGAAGCCTCGGCCTTATGCCTGGTGTTTTGTTCCACTCTTGCCGCTCTAGTTTCCGTCATATCGGTGTTATGTTCCCAGATTTTTACGTTCCTTACACGGTTGGGTTATAATGGGAACCCCTTGACAGTTCGCCTTGAATAAAACTCCTCCAGCAATGCCCAACATTGGTTTTACCATTTGCCACCTAGCCTCATTTTCCCTTGGGTTTTCAGAGCCCGAGGGTCATCTTTATTTAACCCCCCCCCCGGGGGGCCAGTGCTCCTCTGAGTGTTGGTCCAAACTAGAGCCCTGTGCAGCGCACCCTCGGGGAAACTGGAGGTTTGGTTTTAGTTGTATGGAGCGCTCATCTGAGTGTGCCCTGAGAATGAGATATGTGCAGCTCCTATCAGGATTTGTCGGCACATTCGGGCGGTGTTGCTGGACTTGTTTTACCATTGTTGAGATGTCTTGTAACCGAGATGCCGAGTCTGATCGGATTGTCTTGGGAGAATGAATATCCTTCATTGACCATGAGAGCTTGTGATGGGCTAAGTTGGGACTCCCCTGCAGGGATTTGAACTTTCGAAAGCCATGCCCGTGGTTATGGGTAGATGGGAATTTGTTAATGTCCGGTTGTAGATAACCTGAAACTTAACTTAATTAAAATGCACCAACCGTGTGTGTAACCGTGATGGTCTCTTCTCGGCGGAGTCCGGGAAGTGAACACGGTGTTGGAGTAATGCTTGACGTAGGTTGTTCTAGGATCACTTCTTGATCATAGTTGTTCGACCGTGCCTTTGCCTTCTCTTCTCGCTCTCATTTTCATATGTTAGCCACCATATATGCTAGTCGCTTGCTGCAGCTCCACCATCATACCTTTTAACTTTCCTATAAGCTTAAATAGTCTTGATTGCGAGGGTGCGAGATTGCTCAGTCCCCGTGACTCACAGATTACTTCCAAAACCAGATGTAGGGCCCGATGATGCCACTCCAGATGATATGACCAAGCTCAAGTGGGAGTTCGATGAAGACTCTCGTCGTTACTACGTGTCTTTCCCAGATGATTAGTAGTGGTGCCCAGTTGGGGCGATCGGGGACTATGTTGCATTTGGGGTTTATCTTCATTTTGGTTCCGTAGTCGGACCTTGTGTGTATTTGGATGAATGTAATGTTATTTATGCATTTGTGTGACGTGGCGAGTGTAAGCCAACTATGTATCCTTTTCCCTTATTGTATTACATGGGTTGTTGTGAAGATTACCTCACTTGCGACATTGCTTTCAATGCGGTTATGCCTCTAAGTCGTGCTTCGATACATGGGAGATATAGCCACATCGAGGGCGTTACAAGTTGGTATCAGGGCATCACAAATTTCTAGCTTCCCCTATTGTTCTGGGCGACTCGGATATTGATCTTATTCTCGGAATGGACTGGCTATCTAAGCATAAGGCTCACCTTGATTGTGCTGCCAGACAAATTCAATTGACACATTTGTCTGAGGATGTTATCGTCTTTGCTACTCGTGATGATACTATTCGTCTGTTTTCTCTCAATGAGAAGGGCGAGCTGGATGCCATCTCACAAATTCCGGTCATTTGCGAATATCAAGACGTCTTTCCAGAAGAGCTTCCAGGAATGCCTCCGCACCGGCCAGTTGAATCCGTCATCGATCTTGAGCCTGGCACGGAACCTATTTGCAAACGTCCTTATAAGCTCGGACCTGAAGAGTTGAAGGAGATGAAGAAGCAACTCGATATTCAAGAGCGAATGGGTCTCATCCGACCAAGTTCTTGTCCATGGGGTTGTAGTGTTCTTTTTATGAAGAAGGATGGAACAGACCGACTTTGTGTCGACTACCGTCCATTGAACAAGAAGACCATAAAGAAAAAGTACCCACTTCCCAACATCAATGACCTGTTTGAACAACTCAAAGGTGCTCAAGTATTCTCCAAGCTTGATCTCCGTATGGGCTATCATTAGATTCGCATTCGTGAAGAAGATATCCCCAAGACAGCATTCAGAACAAGCTATGGTTCATATGAATACACTGTCATGTCTTTCGGCCTCGTCAACGCTCCTCCAACATTCTCTCACATGATGAATTTCATCTTCAACGCCTACACAAATGACTTCGTCTTGGTCTACCTCGATGACATTTTGGTCTTTTCCAAGAACAAGGAGGACCATGCCAAGCACTTGCGTTTGGTTTTGGATAAGCTCAGAGAATATTAGTTCTATGCCAAGTTTTCAAAGTGCGAGTTTTGGCTCGATGAGGTTCTCTACCTTGGGCATATCATCTCCACCAAGGGCATTGCTGTGAATCCTGATAAGGTGTCTGCAATTGTGAATTGGAAACCACCTCAGAACATGAAGCAACTCCGTAGCTTCCTTGGGCTCGCAAGCTATTGTAGAAGGTTCGTTGAGAACTTCTCTAAGATCACGAAGCCTCTTTGCAAACTTCTCCAGAAGCACGTCAAGTACATTTGGTCTCTTGAATGTGACATCGCTTTCAACACACTGAAAGAGAAGTTAGTCACTGCTCCAGTTCTGACTCCTCCTGATGAATCCAAACCATTTGAGGTCTTCTGTGATGCTTCCCTTCAAGGTCTTGGTACAGTGTTGATGCAAGAGAAGAAAGTTGTGGCCTATACCTCTCGCCAGTTGAATCCCAACGAAAAGAACTACCCCACTCACGACCTCGAGTTGGTGGCAGTTGTGCATGCTCTTTTAACTTGGAGACATCTCTTATTGGGAAGAAAAGTGGACATCTTCACTGATCATAAGAGTCTCAAGTACATCTTCACTCAGCCTAATCTCAACCTCAGACAGACTCGTTGGGTCGAAATAATGCAAGAGTATAATCAGAGTATCGAATATACTCCAGGCAAGGCCAATGTAATTGCTAATGCATTGAGCAGGAAGGCTTACTGCAACAGTCTGATTATCAAGCCTTACCAACCCAAGCTTTGTGAAGCTTTCCGCAAACTCAATCTGCAAGTTGTTCCTCAAGGATTTCTGGCCAACCTCAAAGTCTCTCCTACTTTGGAAGATCAGATTCGTGAGGCTCAACTTCTTGATGCTATGGTGAAGAAGGTGAAGATTGGGATTGCCAAGAGTCAACCCAAGTACAAGTGCTATCGTCTCGATGACAAGGATACTCTATTCTTCAAGGATCTCATTGTTGTGCCTAAAGGTGACCTTCGTGAAGTCATTATGAATGAAGCTCACAATTCACTCCTCTCTATCCACCCTGGAAGTACAAAGATGGACCAGGACCTCAAGCAGTCGTATTGGTGGACTCGAATGAAGCGCAAGATTGCTCAGGTCGTGAATGAATGTGATGTCTGCAGAAGAGTGGAACCAGAACACCAACGGCCAGTTGGTCTCCTCCAACCTCTTGCCATTCCAGAATGGAAGTTTGACCATATTGAGATGGACTTTGTGACTGGATTTCCAAAGTCCAAGTGTGGCAATGATGCTATCTTCGTTGTCATCGACAAACTCACTAAAGTGGCTCATTTCCTTCCTATAGAAGAATCTATCACAGCATCTCAGTTGGCAGAGCTATATACCTCCCGGATTGTCTCTCTGCACGGCATTCCGCAGTTGATATCTTTAGATCGTGGCAGCATCTTTACCTCCAAGTTTTGGGATTCTTTTCAGAAGGCCATGGGCACCAACATTTGCTTCAACACATCATTTCATCCTCAAACTAGTGCCCAAGTCGAGCGAGTAAATCAGATTCTTGAAGATATGCTCAGGGCTTGTGTCATCTCTTTCGGTATGAAGTGGGAAGATTGTCTTCCATATGCCGAGTTCTCCTACAACAACAGCTTTCAAGCGAGTTCGGGAAAGGCCCCAATCGAAATTCTCTATGGCAGGAAGTGTCGTACTCCTCTTAACTGGTCAGAGACTAGTGAACGCCAACTTCTTGGCAATGACTTGATCACAGAGGCAGAAGAGATATGCAAAGTCATTCATGATAATCTCAAAGCCGCGCAATCGCGTCAGAAGAGTTACTATGATAGCAAGCATCGTGACTTGGCTTTAGAGATCGGAGACCATGTCTACCTCCGTGTCTCTCCAATGGAAGGTACTCGTCGCTTCGGTATCAAAGGGAAGCTTGCCCCTAGATACGTGGGTACTTTCAAGATCGTCAGCAAAAGAGGTGATCTCGCCTATTAACTTGAGCTTCCCTCCAACTTTGCAAACGTGCACGACGTGTTTCATGTCTCTCAACTCCGCAAGTGCTTCAAGACTCCTGACTGCACCGTCATCTTCAAAGACATTGATCTCCAAGAAGATCTGTCTTATCATGAGCACCCAGTTGGTATTCTTGAAGAAACAGAGCGCAAGACATGCAACAAGTCTATCAAATTCCTGAAAGTCAAGTGGTCACATCATTGCGACTGTGAAGCTACCTGGGAACGCGAGGATCACCTCCATTATGAGTACTCGGAGTTTTTCCAGACCTAGATCTCGGGATGAGATCTTTTCGTAGTGGTGGAGTGTTGTAACACCCCAGATGTAACCTACCTTATTTGTCTTCCGAATCTTGCCGTTTCCGATAGTAAGTTATGTTATTTCCTCGTTGTCGGGTTTTTGTCTCAGTGTGTTTTGCCTTTTTCATGCATCTCATATCATGTCATCATGTGCATTGCATTTGCATACGTGTTCGTCTCATGCATTCAAGCATTTTCCCCGTTGTCCGTTTTGCATTCCGGCGCTCCTATGTCCTCCGGTGTCCCTTTCTACATCTTTTCGTGTGCGGGTGTTAAACGTTTTCGGATTGGACCGAGACTTTCCATGCGGCCTTGGGTTACTACCGGTAGACCGCCTGTCAAGTTCCGTGCCATTTGGACTTCGTTTGATACTCCAACGGTTAACCGAGGGACCGAAAAGGCCTCGTGTGTGTTGCAGCCCAACACCCTCCCAAAGTGGCCCAAAACCCACCTAAACCTCCTCCCTCATCTAGATCGTTCGATCACAATCGTGTGGCCGCAAACTGCACCTCATTTGGAGCTTCCTAACTCCTCCTACCTCTATAAATAGCCCCTACTCCAAAATCCCGGGCCTTCTTCCCCTAACCCTAGCCTTTTTTCCCGCAGCGCGCCGGACATTGTCCGGGCCGCGCCGGACACCGCAGCGCCGCCGCCCGTAACTAGTGGCACGCTGCCACGTGGCCCCTGTGCCGCCTCCCGCCGCTCCGGCCCCGAGAGCCCGCGCGGGGCCCTCCCGGCCCAAAGTAGCGCCGCCCGCGCCTGGGAGCCGAGCTGCCCAGCTCCTCCATCTCCGGCGCCGAACCCCGCCACCGCCGATGCGCCTCGACGCCGGCGCCACCCGCCACCTCACCGGCCGACCACC
>NC_057794.1:172164110-172166409 GCF_018294505.1 Triticum aestivum | reverse complement strand
CGCGCCCGCGCATCCCTTGCTGCCCGACGCCGCCACGCCTTGCCGCCACGCCCAACGCCGGCGAGCCCCTCCCGAACGGCCACCGTGTCCCCGAGCTCCGGCCGTTGTTGCCCCCATCTCCGGCCGACGAACCTCGAGACTCGTGCTGCTATAGTGCCCAAACCCTAGATCCGATCCGGATCCGGTTGACTTTTGCCTCCCTCCTAGTTATTTTTTTGCATTCTTCCACATGCCATAACTCTCCATCCGTAGATCCAATTCGTGCGTGTAGCATATCAGAATGTTCGCCTCGACGAGTACATCATTTCATCTCATTGCATAATTTTCATTTGAGCTCATCTTGATGCCCGAAATGTTGTTGGAAGAGGGCTATGTGATGATAGTTTCAGATCTGTTTCAGCAAATGCACTTTTGTCATTTTTGCCATGATTAATGTGTGCATGCTATGATCCTGAGCTCTACATGTGTTTTGATGTATGCCATGCCATCCTTACAGGGGTGTATGCCATGTATTTTTGTGATCTTTGTTCTGACTAGCACAAGCATGCAAAGTAGCTTACTCAATGATACTGATTTCAGGGACTTAGAATTTCACTAAGTCCTTGCCCTGTCATTATTTTTATGTCATATGTTCATGTTGTTTTCTAGTGATCCGTGCCTCTTGTGAGCATGATCAGTAAGGATGTTTTGTAGATAATGTTGTGATCTATCCACCATGTCTTTGTTTGCAATTATGGAGCACCCTAGCTTGAGTCAATTGAGCTCTACTTTTGCTATAAAATGTTCCTGGCAGATTGTTAACATGTTTAGCAATTTTGCCGAGCTTGTTGTTGTTGATCCGTGCATGCTATGTTGTTGTTCTTGCCATGCCTAGCTTCTATGCCGTGTCTACTTGCTGGGTGTATGCTTAGATTATCATGCAATGCCTCGTAGTGAGTGCATCGAGCTCGTAAACATGCCTACTCGTTATCTGTTTTGCCATGCTCTAGTTTTTCACCAAGTCTGAATCTATTTATGTTTTTGCTATGTTCACATGCTTGCAATGTTATTTTCTGATCCCTTTTGGCTCATGGTCACTAAGGGACTTTTGTTATATGCTTAGAGTAGCTTCATACCATGCCTTGATTTGCCATGATATGTTCCTGTAGCATGTAGTTTTCGTGCTCTAAACATTGCTTCCTGATGATAAATTCCTAACATGCTGTTAATTTCACTAAGTCTGTAACCAGTAATCTTTTGCACTTTTTCCATGCTTGTTTGAACCTGCTATTGAGTGAATTCGCCGTAGCTCAGTGGTCATCCTTTTTCAACCATCATGAGTGGATCCCTGCCATGTATTTTGTTGCCATGTTTGAGTGCAGTAGCTTATTTATGTTGATGCATTTAGGAAGCTACTTGCTGTTTATCGCAGACCGGTGTCATATTTGTTTTGCTTGTCATTTCCAAACCGTGCATCCGATTCCTGTGATCTTTATATCGTTTTCGATCGAAATCACCTCACCTTTCCAGTGGAACTCTTGGATTTCCAAGTTGAGGCCAGGTTCAATCACTCCTTTCCAAATCATGCATATGCATCACATATCGCATCCTACATATCATACCATGTTTGCATCATGTTGCTTGAGCATTACACGTGCTTGATTATGTTCCTTGTTGTTTGTTGTTCTTCCTTGGGTAGAGCCGGGAGACGAGTACGTGAATGAGGAGCCCGTTGAGTACGCTAACAAGGATCAAGGCAACTCTGAGAACTTTGCAGGCAAGATGACCATACCCTCGAAATCACTTTTTTCTTTGCTTGCTAGATGCTCGCTCTTTTGCTATGCCTATGCTACAATACCTACCACTTGCTTATCATGCCTCCCATGTTTCCATGTCAAACCTCTAACCCACCAGGTCCTAGCAAACCGTTGTTTGGCTATGTTACCGCTTTGCTCAGCCCCTCTTATAGCGTTGCTAGTTGCAGGTGAAGATTGGAGATCGTTCCTTGTTGGAACATGTTTATTCTTGGGATATCACCATATTATCTTGTTTATCTTAATGCACCTATATACTTGGTAAAGGGTGGAGGGATCGACCTTATGCCAGGTGTTTTGTTCCACTCTCGCCGCCCTAGTTTCCGTCATATCGGTGTTATGTTCCCGGATTTTTGCGTTCTTTACACGGTTGGGTTATAATGGGAACCCCTTGACAGTTCGCCTTGAATAAAACTCCTCCAGCAATGCCCAACATTGGTTTTACCATTTGCCACATAGCCTCTTTTTCCCTTGGGTTTCCGGAGCCCGAGGGTCATCTTTATTTA
>NC_057794.1:172156653-172163814 GCF_018294505.1 Triticum aestivum | reverse complement strand
CCTCTGAGTGTTGGTCCAAACTAGAGCCCTGTGCAGTGCCCTCTCGGGGAAACTCGAGGTTTGGTTTTAGTTGTATGGAGCGCTCATCTGAGTGTGCCCTGAGAACGAGATATGTGCAGCTCCTATCGGGATTTGTCGGCACATTCGGGCGGTGTTGCTGGACTTGTTTTACCATTGTCGAGATGTCTTGTAACCGGGATGCCGAGTGTGATCGGATTGTCTTGGGAGAAGGAATATCCTTCGTTCAGCGTGAAAACTTGTGATGGGCTAAGTTGGGACTCCCCTACAGGGATTTGAACTTTCGAAAGTCGTGCCCGCGGTTATGGGCAGATGGGAATTTATTAATGTCCGATTGTAGATAACCTGAAACTTAACTTAATTAAAATGCACCAACCGCGTGTGTAACCGTGATGGTCTCTTCTCTGCGGAGTCCGGGAAGTGAACACGGTGTTGGAGTAATGCTTGACGTAGGTCGTTCTCAGATCACTTCTTGATCATAGCCTTTGCCTTCTCTTCTTGCTCTCATTTGCGTATGTTGGCCACCATATATGCTAGTCGCTTGCTGCAGCTCCACCATCATACCTTTTACCTTTCCTATAAGCTTAAATAGTCTTGATCACGAGGGTGTGAGATTGCTGAGTCCCCGTGACTCACAGATTACTTCCAAAACCAGATGCAGGGACCGATGATACCGCTCCAAATGATATGGCCGAGCTCAAGTGGGAGTTCAATGAAGACTCTCATCGTTACTACGTGTCTTTCCCAGATGATCAGTAGTGGTGCCCAGTTGGGGCGATTGGGGACTATGTTGCATTTGGGGTTTATCTTCATTTTGGTTCTCTAGTCGGACCTTGAGTGTATTTGGATGAATGTAATGTTATTTATCCATTTGTGTGACATGGCGAGTGTAAGCCAACTATGTATCCTTTTCCCTTATTGTATTACATGGGTTGTTGTGAATATTACCTCACTTGTGACATTGCTTTCAATGCGGTTATTCCTCTAAGTCGTGCTTCGACACGTGGGAGATATAGCCGCATCAAGGGTGTTACATGAAAGGAAGTTTCGGGCAGCGCGGCGCTGACGCCGGGAGTGGCAACCCCTGCGCGCTTCCAGCCGGGTCGCCTGTGGCCTTAACTTTAGTGAGAAGGGATGCAATCAACACTACACCGCGGCCCGAGGTACGGCACGTGGTAGTCGACCGCTCCCCATTCTTCTTACCTTCACGGCATCGGGGAGGAGCCGTAGAAGAGATTCGCCACCAATGGGGGAGAATATGGCTCCTCCTGGACGCAGTTTCTTCGTCGGATAGGAAGGCTCCTTGCTTTCTCACGCGTCTTCAGGACGTGCGTTGACTTCTAACGTCAGGTCTCCCGCGTGGCGGTCATTGTTGGTGTCAAAACCGGCGGTTCTCGGGTAGGGGGTCCCGAACTTTGCGTCTAGGATCGCTTGTAACAGGAGACGAGGGACACGATGTTTACCCAGGTTTGGGCCCTCTCTATGGAGGTAATACCCTACTTCCTGCTTGATTGATCTTGATGAATATGAGTATTACAAGAGTTGATCTACCACGAGATCGTAATGGCTAAACCCTAGAAGTCTAGCCTATGTGGGTATGGTAATGAGTATATGTGGTGTCCTTTCTAGACCATCCCCTCGATTTATATAGGCACCGAGGGAATCTAGGGTTTACATGGAGTCGGTTACATAAGAAGGAATCTTCAGTCGCCAAGCTTCCCTTCCACGCCAAGTAGAGCCCAATCTGGACACGGTGCAGTCTTCGGCCTTCATGTCTTCACAGCCCATCAGTCTGGCCCATGGATAACAGGCCAGACACCGGAGGACCCCTTAGTCTAGGACTCCCTCAGTAGCCCCCAAACCAGTCTTCAATAGTGAGGTGCTCGGCACATATATTGTCTTCGGCATAACAAGGCGGGTTCCCCCTTCAATGATCTCCAAGTAATGTATTCGGCCATTGATCCAATGTCGCCTCCTTGGCTTCTGCGCGTTGAATAATCTTTGTCCTCCACGTGTTGAGTGAATGTGGAAAGTAAGGGTATTTTTGTTAATAACACCCCATCCATGCGAGGAAGAGCGCCTACTTAAAGAGATTATATCCCAGATCCATTCAGCGCTACACAAAAGAAATCCCCAGAGACTGCTTAGGAGAAACCATTCCAGCATGGCTAGTGCTCCCAGCTCCTCCGCTCGTCCCGGCACAGAGAAAGGTGAGTGGGAGAGGTGTTCCATGTCTCATAGCCATTTGACGAAGTTGCAAACGCAAGGATTCCTTCCCCATGTAGATCTAGTCCCTGTTCGAAGGGGGCTAGCTTTCTTCAATGAGGGGACTCAGGAAGAAGACTTCCCCAATCCGTACGGGGGAGAGCGAGTGTGTTTTGTCCCCTACCTGCTAAGAGGCGTTCGATTTCCAATCCATCCGTTCCTCCGAGGGCTTATGGAATACTACGGCCTCTAGCTACACAACTTCACTCCGGATTCTATTCTGCACATTGCGGGTTACGTTGCTTTATGTGAACTTTTCCTGGCAGTTAAGGCTCATTTGAAATTGTGGAGGAAGTTGTTTTGTCTCGTCCCGTGCAATCACGAAGGGGTAATATTTGAAGTGGACGGAGCCGAAGTATGGCGCGTCGCCGATACCGGATATCCATCCGGCACACCAAGGAAGGCACCCGATGAATGGCCCTCTAAATGGTTTTATATAGAGGACGTTGCGCTTCCCGACCCGATTCGAAAGGGTCTTCCTGAATTTGCGTGCGTCCCACTGCAGAAACGCCGCAGTTGGCGTCCCCAGAGTCTTGAAGAGGAAGATGGCGCGGAGGTTCGTCAGCTGATGAGCAGGATAAAAGAGCTCACTCAGTCAGGCCTTATAGTAATCGAGGTTATGGTGATTTCCATAGCGCGAGGGGTTCAGCCACTCCAATATAGAGGACTACCAATGTGGCATTACAATGGGGAGGACGACGCCTCTCGCTGCAACCGGAAAGGTCTGGATACCCCTTCCAGTTTGTCTAAGATATTAGCCGAACTATTCAAAGGGGAGGAAAAGGAATTTCTCTGCATTAAATTTAGGGACGGGTATTCTATGTATAACCCTCCCAGCTGGGTAAGGCCCGGCCCCTCTGCTTTTACTCCGTCCATCTCCGAATTGCCTTTGATAAACTTCTAGCTTGTTTGCTTATGACATCACTTGCGAAAGGTCACCGAGGGATTTTATAGTCCCGCCCCATAGCCGGAGGACCACACCTGGGAGCTCGATCCCGGGTTCGAAGAGGATCCGGATATATTTGTGGTGCTTGCGGAGGGGGTGTTTTACCAGACGAGCTATGATGCCACGGAAGTGGCCATCATCGCCGACTACCCCGGTCTTCTTCCAGCTTCACACGTAAGTGATACGAACACCCCTTATTCAAAAGAGATCTCTCCTTCCTTCTTACCCACCGCACTGTCTTGTGCTCAAAAGGGGAAGGGTTCGGCACACTGTACTACTCCAAGGGTACCTCCGAAGAGAGCGTCCCCCACTCCGGGCGAGCCTTCCAAGAGGAAAGCAAATGAAAATACGGCCATGCCTTCATCAAAGAGGTATGAATTCGCCAACCCGCACCTGAGCAGTCACATCCGACCATGACCTTCCTGTTATCCATGTGTTGGGAAAAAGACGCACCGGACCGTATCCGGAGGTTCGAGTGGCCGTACTTCCTGCAGCCAGGATTAAAATCATGCCATGAAGACGGGGGCTGATGCGGAGGTGAAGTTGGACTGTCCTCCAACCGAGGACTCGGATGATGTATCCATCACAAACTCGGAAGTGGAGAGTGCGATGAATCATCGGCGCCGCCGGGCAATTCTACAAGACCCTGGATTTTCATAAGAGTCGTTTAACGCCTTCAACTCGGCCGATGCATACATTCGAGCTACTCGAGATGGGACTAACAGGGCCACAAAGCAACATTTGAAAGATGTGCAGGTAAGTTTGTTTTGTCTGACTATGATGACCATATGCTAGTAGCCCCCGAGACTTAAAGGAGCTGGAACAACTGATTTAAGGATCAATGTATGACCAGGTGCTTACGAAGAAGAACGCCCAGCTAGCCCAGGAGCTTGAAAAGTGTCAGCACCAGCTGCTTGCTGCCAATGCCGAACTAGAGAAATACAAGGCATCTCCCGGTAATGTATCCTTCTATCGAAAATTCATAATGATACACCTATAGTGTGAATATGGGTGCTAATCTGTATGTTCGGCCGTTAGACCAAGTACGAGAGCAGCTAGACGCCGCTCGAAGCAAAGAACACGGAGCAAAAAAGCTACTAGCAGCGGGCGAGCGTGTATTGGCAAAAGTCGTTCAAGAGAAAAAGTAACTCCATGACTCGAACTCCAAACTGGGCGAAGAACTGAAAGATGTGCAAGCTCAGCTAGCTGACTCTGTGAAGGAGAACAAGAAGCTGCGAGGCGGCATATTCAGTATGTGGCCACTTTTGTTTCATAATAGTTTTGGAGGTAACGGTAGGTGATATAGCTGTGATTGCAGGTGTTTTGACGAACCTCCCCGAAGAGGAGGTGTCCAGATCATCGAGTGATCTTCTGCAAGGGCTATCGCAGTTGCACGAGCAAGCTCGGCGGGCGATGCGGAGTGTAGCCAAGGCTTTATGGCCATCTGGCCCGCCTCCGGGAAGCATGGAGAAGCCGGTAGAGCTGTTCAAGGGAGCGCGGTGGCGTATCCGGCTGTGGAAGATATCGGCATGCCGAGAGGGTGCGTGAGAGGCCTGGGCCATGGTGAAGACGTGATACACCAAGCTGGATCCTAATCACATGGCTCGTGTCGGACTGCTAGGGTCGAATGGGGAAGAAATTCCCATTAGTTTAGTATATGACAAAGTAGAGGTGGCCGCCAAATATTCCCAACAGGATTGTAAGTTAGACTGCCTGTTGGAAGGTGTAGAGGAGGAGGTTTTCGAGTTCAAGTGACTGTGTACTTTCCTCATCTAGCTGAATTGTATATCATTTGTCATGGCAGACCTTTTCGCTTCAACCTCCGGTCCCGAAGGTGCAAAGTGCTTCCGAATACCGTCGCAGCTGAATAGGCTGGGGCATGCCTGGAAAACTACACGTAGGGGTCATAGTTTCTTGAACAGACAAGTTGTATCCGGCTAGCTATGTTATATTACATTGATATCGTAAGAAACATCTTCAAGAGAGAATAGTTTCGTTAAGGGTTCCTTTCCCTGGGTGTGCATGCATTTAATGCGCATGTATGAATTGTGGAGTGAGCACCACAGTTTGTATAACTTTTGGGGTGCACAATGGAGTGAGTTTTAAAAAAACATCTTTAATTCACCGACCGAATATTCCCTTAAGAATGCTAGCTTTTGGCTTCACCCAGTCTGAGGTAGACATCCGGATGACCCGGTAGTAACAATCGCAGAGGTGCTCCCTTTATGCCCTAGCCGAACTAACGGGAACGTAGGTCATAAGCACAGGAGCAAGGCAACCGGCCAAAACATAAGTCATATCGATGCATATAATGGCAAAGAAAAGGTACATATGGAAAAAAACTCATATGTGAGGGGCTTGATGCTCAAGGAATGACAAGAACTTCTGTCCGAGAAGCCCCCAGGTACTAGTGGCCTACATGTTTAAAGATGTATGTGTCAATGGTGTGCGGTCTAGCTGCACCAAAGCTTTAAAGCGAGAAAGAAGAAAGTAATCGGAAAAGAGAGAGAAAATAATGGAAACTATAGGGGAGGAGGAGATGAACAAGGGGTTTAGCGCTAGGCGTAAAATCTCCAGAGTCTGGCTGCGTTTGAGGGGTTTGGCTCGAGGCGATTGTCCGATGCATCGTGAAGACGGTACGCTCCTCCGGTGAGAACTTCGTCAATTATGAAGGGACCCTCCCATTTGGGCTTGAGTGTGTCCTTTTTCTTCTCCGGGAGCTGTAGAATGAGTTCGCCAACGTTGTAAGTCTTGGCCCGTACTTCTCTGCTTTGATATCTTCGAGTCTGCTGTTGGTAAACTACTGAACGGGCTTTTGCGACATCGCGTTCCTCTTCCAGGGCATCTAGGTTGTCCTGCCGATCGAGCTCGGCTTCTCTCTCTTCGTACATACGCACTCTAGGTGAGTAATGAATAATATTGCAGGGCAATACGGCCTCTGCACCATACACCATGAAGAAAGGTGTGTACTCGGTAGTACAGTTGGGTGTGGTCTGCAGCCCCCAGAGTACGGAGTCGAGCTCCTCAACCCAGTGCTTGTCTGATTCTTTCAAAGACCGCACTAGTGCGGGCTTGATGCCGCTCATAATAAGACCGTTGGCGCGTTCGACTTGGCCGTTGGTTTGTGGGTGGTAGACAGAGGTGTAATCTAGTTTAATGCCCAGATTGGTACACCAGGTTTTTAGCTCGTAGGCTGTGAAATTGGAGCCGTTGTCAATGATGATGCTGTGTGGGTGTAACACCCCGGATATGACTTGCCCAATTTGTACTCCAACTCTTGCCGTTCCGGTGTTAAGTTATTTTATTTTGTTTTCTCGGGTTCGGGTTTTTGTCTCCGTGTGTTTTTGTCGTTGTCATGCATCTCATATCATGTCATCATGTGCATTGCATTTGCATACGTGTTCTTCTGATGCATTCGAGTATTTTCCCCGTTGTCCGTTTTGCATTCCGGCGCTTCGTTCTCCTCCGGTGGTCATTTCTACCTTTCTTTCGTGTGTGGGGATTAAACATTTCCGGATTGGACCGAGACTTGCCAAGCGGCCTTGGTTTACTACCGGTAGACCGCCTGTCAAGTTTCGTACCATTTGGACTTCGTTTGATACTCCAACGGTTAACCGACGGACCGAAAAGGCCTCGTGTGTGTTGTAGCCCAACACCCCTCCAATTTGGCCCAAAACCCACCTAAACCCTCTCCATCATCTAGAGCGTTCGATCACGATCGTGTGGCCGAAAACCGCACTCCATTTGGAGCTTCCTAGCTCCCTCTACCTATAAATATGTGTCTCCCCCCGAATTTTCGGATCTTCCCCTACCCTAACCCTAGTCTCCGTCCTCCTCCAGCCGCCGGACGTGTCCAACCGGGCCGGACACGTCCGCCCCACTCCCCCAGCCTCTCTCCTCCCGCACATGGCCGTCGGCCGCCTCCCACCGCC
>NC_057794.1:172146605-172156165 GCF_018294505.1 Triticum aestivum | reverse complement strand
GCCAAGCCCCGCCACCGCACGCCCGCCGCACCGTCCCGAGCCGGCCGCCTCCGCCGCCTTCCTCTCCGGCCGGCGAGCCGCCCCGGCAAGTCCCCACCACTCCGGCGAACCCTCCATCTCTGGCGAGCAGGAGCTCAGATCCGGCGAACCTCGAA
Source organism: Triticum aestivum (assembly GCF_018294505.1). Taxonomy (NCBI): domain Eukaryota; kingdom Viridiplantae; phylum Streptophyta; class Magnoliopsida; order Poales; family Poaceae; genus Triticum; species Triticum aestivum. The sequence continues at coordinate 172,156,010 of NC_057794.1, read as the reverse complement.
ATCTAGATCTGGGATTGACCTCTAACCCTAATTTTCAGTCATTTTATGCATATTTCATCATGATATAACTCAGCACCTGTTGCTCCGATTCATGCGTGTAGCATATCAAAATGTTCATCTCAGAGAGTACATCATTTCATTCCATTGCATCATTTTCATTTGAGTTCATCTTGATACCCGAAATGCTGTTAGAACAGTGCTACTTGAGATAATTGTCAGATCTGCTACTCCATTTAGATATTTGTCATTTTTGCCATGATTATTGTGTGCATGATATGCCCATGAGCTCTACATATGTGTTGTTAAGGATTTTGCCCTCTTTCCAGAGGTGCAACCCATGTGTTTTTGTGATGTGTGTGGTGACTAGCACATGCTTGCAAAGTGAGGCACTTGGTAATGCTGTTTTCAGGGACTTAGCATTTCCACTAAGTCCTTGAGCTGTTTATCTCATATGGCCATATGTTCATGTTGTTTCCTAGTGATCCGTGCATCTTGTGAAGATCATCACTAAGGATGTTTTGTTAATTTTGTAGTGCTCTATCCATCCATGTCTTTGTTTGCAATTATGGAGCAACCTAGCTTGAGTCAATCGAGCTCTACTTTTGCTACTTCGTGAATCCGGACAGATTGTCTACTTGTTAGCGATTTTGCCGATGATGTTGTAGTTGATCCATGCATGCTATGCTATTGTTCTTGCCATGTCTAGATTGAATTTTATGTATTCTTAATGGGTGTATGCTTAGTTTATCATGACTTGCTCCGTAGGGAGTCCATCGAGCTCGTAAACATGCCTACTTGATATCTGTTTCAGCATGCTCCAGTTTTCACCAAGTCTGTGATCTGATTATGTTTTTGCCATGTTCACATGCTTTCAATTGTATTTTCTGATACCTTTTGGCTCAAGGTCACTAAGGGACTTTTGTTAAGATCTTTGAGTAGCTCCATGCCATGCTTTACTTTGCCATGTTCAGGTCCTGTAGCATGTAGTTTTGTTGCTCCGAAGAGTGCTACCTGATCTGAAATTCCAGACAAGTGTTAATTTCACTAAGTCTGAAATCTGTTTGCCATATGCATTTTTGCCATGCTTGTTTGAACCTGTTAATTGATGAATTGGCCGTAGCTCAGTGCTAGACTTTTGTTAAGCATCTTATATGCATCCCTGCCATGTATTTTGTTGTCATGTTTGGGTGCTGTAGCATGTTCATCTCTTTGCATTTAGATGGCTACTTGCTGTAAATTGCAGACCGGTGTCATATTTGAATTGCTTGCCATTTCCAAACCGTAACTTCGATTCCGGCGTTCTTTATATCGTTTTCAAGCGATTTCATCTCATCTTTCCAGTGGCACACTTGGATTCCAAAGTTGAGGCCAGGTTCATGCATCCCTTGTCAAATCTTGCATATGCATCCCGCATTGCATCCCGCATAGCATACCATCCTTGCATCATATTGTTTGATCTTTGCCCGTGGTTGATTGTGTTCCGTTTGCTTGTTTGTCTTGTTTGGGTAGATCCGAGAGACGAGTTCTCTAACGAGGAGCCCATTGAGTTTGCTTTCGAGGATCCAGTCAACTCTGACCACTTTGCAGGCAAGATGATCATACCCTCGAAATCACTACTATCTTTGCTTTGCTAGATGCTCGCTCTTTTGCTATGCCAATGCTACAATGACTACCACTTGCTTTCAAGCCTCCCAAATTTCCATGTCAAACCTCTAACCCACCATGTCCTAGCAAACCATTGATTGGCTATGTTACCGCTTTGCTCAGCCCCTCTTATAGCGTTGCTAGTTGCAGGTGAAGATTGGAGGTCGTTCCTTGTTGGAACATTTATTTACCTATTGGGATATCATTATATTATCTTGTTATATTAATGCATCTATATACATGGTAAAGGGTGGAAGGCTCGGCCTCTCGGCTAGTGTTTTTTTCCACTCTTGCCGCCCTAGTTTCCGTCATATCGGTGTTATGTTCCCGGATTTTGTGTTCCTTACGCGGTTGGGTTATAATGGGAACCCCTTGATAGTTCGCCTTGATTAAAGCTTTTCCAGCAATGCCCAACCTTGGTTTTACCATTTGCCACCTAGCCTCTTTTTCCCTTGGGTTTCCGGAGCCCGAGGGTCATCTTATTTTAACCCCCCCGGGCCAGTGCTCCTCTGAGTGTTGGTCCAAATAGAGCCACTTGCAGCGCCACCTCGGGGCAACTCGAGGGTTGGTTTTAGTTGTATGTAGTGTTCATCTGAGTGTGCCCTGAGAACGAGATATGTGCAGCTCCTATCGGGATTTGTCGGCACATTCGGGCGGTGTTGCTGGTCTTGTTTTAACCTGTCGAAGTGTCTTGAAGAACCGAGGTACCGAGTCTGATCGGAACGTCTCAGGAGGAGGTCTATTCCTTCGTTGACCATGAGAGCTTGTCATGGGCTAAGTTGGGACTCCCCTGCAGGGATTTGAACTTTCGAAAGCCGTGCCCGCGGTTATGGGCAGAAGGGAATTTGTTAATGTCCGGTTGTAGATAACTTGAACCTTAACTTAATTAAAATGAATCAACTAAGTGTGTTACCGTGATGGCCTCTTCTCAGCGGAGTCCAGGAAGTGGACACGGTGTTGGAGTAATGCTTGCCGCAGGTTGCCCTCTTTAGTTACTCGTTCGCGCTTTGCCTCCTCTTCTCGCTCTCTTTTGCGAACAAGATAGCCACCATATATGCTAGTCGCTTGCTGCAGCTCCACATATTTACCTTGCCATACCTATAAGCTTAAATAGTCTTGATCGCAAGGGTGCGAGATTGCTGAGTCCCTGTGGCTCACAGATTACTATTACACCAGATGCAGGATCTGACGATTCCGCTCCAGGTGACGCGCTCGAGCTCAAGTGGGAGTTTGACGAGGACTCTCAATGATACTATGTTTCTTTTCCTGGTGATCAGTAGTGGTGCCCAGTTGGGGGTGATCGGGACCGTGTCGCATGTTGGGTTATCTTTTATTTTGGCACCGTAGTCGGGCCATGAGTGTTTGGATGTTGTAATGTTATTTATGTACTTGATTGACGTGGCGAGTGTAAGCCAACTATGTTATCTCCCCTTTTATTACCTATATTACATGGGATGTGGTGAAGATTGCCTAACTTGCGACATATGCCTTCAATGCGATTATGCCTCTAAGTCGTGCCCCGACACGTGGGAGATATAGTCGCATCGAGGGTGTTACAAGTTGGTATCACAGCCTTCCCCGACCTTAGGAGCCCCATTGCTTGATCGTTTTAGCAGCCGAGTTGTGTCTAGAAAAATGTTTTGAGTCATTTAGGAATTATATATCGGAGAGTTTAGGAATTCTTTTTACTTCCTAGTCTCCTCATCGCTCTGGTAAGGCATCCTAACGTAGAGTTTTGACTCTTCTCTTCTCAAATTTCACTAAAAAAATTTAGGATCACGCGGGTATCTTGGAATCGTTCCAATGGTTTTATGATGAGAACATTGTCTTGGTGCCTCCTGTCAGGGGTTTTGTGGAAGTATCCCGGGGACTTGAGCTCTGAGGTGTTGTCGTCATAATTTTATCGTTGCAATTCTGGAATACCTGAGTTTAGTACGCCGACATCGAAAATCTCTTTTATGCAGTTCGTTGGTGAGATAACCTCGACGCCACCCAGTACTGGGGCGGGAGTTCGGGAGTATCGCCATAACTTGTATAACAGATGCTTTTCGAAGGTTGAGGTAGATGGTTTCCGAAGTTTTTCTCGGTTATGTGTTGAAGGATGGATACAGCTGGATGTAGGATTTGCTAGATTTGGGTGAGATATTATGCTTCCCCTGTATCCTCAACACCTGATTGCATAACCAGAAAGGTTCAGGAGTTTCACAGGTGGGGATTCCTGTAGCTCTAGTTCTTCTTCCACGGATATTTGGTTTGAGATTGGGATTTCTTACCGAGTATTCGTTCTTGATCCGTATATTGTTGATTTATTTCTATACCTAAATTCTAAGTGGCTTCTCAATTTATGGATATGTGACCATTTCAAGAGGAATGCATTCGTTCATTTTGTTCGGATGTGAAGACTATATGTTGCAATTTTCATTCCATTGGATTCAGTTTCAATATTTGTCTATCAATGTGCTAATGGATGTCAACCTCTTCAGGATGGCTCCTCCAACGCGCACGACTCCGAATCCTAATCCGCCACCACCTCCACCTCCTCCGGAGGCATGGCAAGCTGTGATAGCCGCAACCAATGCAAACACACAGTTGATCATGCAAATTCTCCAAGAGCGCAATGAAGGCAACCAAGGGAACCAAGGCAACAATCAGAATCACTTTGCTATACTCAACCAGTTCCTTGCTAACGGGCCAAAGACTTTCAGCAATTGTGTTGAGGCAACCGATGCTGACGATTGGCTTGTGGATCTGTGCAAGCATTTCGAGTGCAGTAACGTCAGGCCTGAGGACTTTGTCAAGTTCGCTTCCTTCCAACTCAAAGACCAAGCTGCAGAATGGTTCCAGCAGTACAAGGATTCCAGAGGTGGACGTGTTATCACTTGGGATGAATTCCGTCAAGATTTCAGAGCTCACCATATTCCTCAGAGCGTGGTTGAAAGCAAGCGTGAGGAATTCCGCAACCTGAGGCAAGGCTCTTTGTCTGTCTATGACTACAACAAGTTGTTTCAGAAGCTCGCCCGCTTTGCCAAGCAGGACGTACTTGATGAGAAGAGCATGATATACCAGTTCAGGGGTGGTCTCAGAGAAGAATTTCAGCTAGCTCTTGTTCTCTTTGAGCCCTTGAGGTACGATGAGTTCTACAACATGGCACTGAAGCAAGAGGCCGCTCAACTGAGGTGTGATGCTTCCAAGAAGTGAGTCAGAGATACTACTCCTTCTTCCTCTACTCAAGTGGCCAAGCAACAGAAGTATTGGCTTCCTCCTCCTCCGTCCCGTCAGCCGTATCAGCAGAAGAGCAAAGGTGGCAGTGGTTCTTCCCACCCACCCAACCCTGGCTTTCAAAACAAGACTTCATCTCAAGCTCCAAGATCGAGTGCTCCGTATCACCGTCCGCTTTCAGAGGTCACGTGCAACAAGTGCCAACAGAAGGGTCATTATGCCAACAAGTGTTTCAACCAGAGGCGTCTTCCTCCTCCTCCTCCTATCAGATCGGCAAGTACAGCTGTGGTCAAGAATAACCCCAAGCACGCCAAGGTCAATTTGGTGAACGCAACTCAGGCAGAGGACTCGCCAGATGTGATTATGGGTAACCTTCCTGTTAATGATGTTCCTGCAAAAGTTCTTTTTGACACTGGTGCATCGCTTTCTTTTATTTCAACACCATTTCTGGCCAAGCATGATTTTGTGACCGAAAGGATTCCTGTTCCGTTGATTGTGTCTCCAGGCAAGCAAATGACTTCTAACAATTGCGTTCGAGATGTCTCTATCATGTTGGGCGATTACAAGTTTCTCTCTTCTCTGGTGGTTCTTGGCAACTCGGATGTTGTTCTTCTTCTCGGAATGGATTGTCTTACTAAGCACAAGGCGCATCTTGATTGTGCAGCCAGGCAGATTCAATTGACTCATTCGTCCGAGGATGTAATTGTGTTTGCCGCTCGTGATGATATAATCCGTCTATTTTCTCTCAATGAGAAGGGTGAACTCGATGCCATCTCACAAATTCCAGTTGTTTCCGAATATCAAGACGTCTTTCCTGAAGAGCTTCCAGGAATGCCTCCGCACCGGCCAGTTGAATTCGTTATTGATCTTGAGCCTGGCACGGAACCAGTGTGCAAGCGTCCTTACAAGTTCAGACCTGAAGAGTTGAAGGAGCTGAAGAAGCAACTCGATATTCAAGAAAGAATGGGTCTCATCCGTCCTAGTTCTTCTCCGTGGGTTTGTGGTGTTCTTGTTGTGAAGAAGAAGGATGGAATGGACCGACTTTGTGTTGATTACCGTCCATTGAACAAGAAGACCATAAAGAACAAATACCCACTTCCCAACATCAACGAGCTGTTCGAAGAACTCAAAGGTGCCCAAGTATTCTCCAAGCTTGATCTCCGTATGGGTTATCATCAGATTCGAATCCATGAGCAAGATATTCCCAAGACAACTTTCAGGACAAGCTATGGTTCATACGAATACACTGTCATGTCTTTTGGCCTCGTCAACGCTCCTCCGACTTTCTCTCGCATGATGAACTTCATCTTCAACGCCTACACCAATGACTTCGTTTTGGTCTATCTCGACGACATTCTAGTTTTCTCGAAGAACAGAGAAGATCATGCCAAGAACTTGCATTTGGTACTCGATAAGTTGAGGGAACATCAGGTCTACGCCAAGTTCTCCAAGTGCGAATTTTGGCTCGATGAGGTTCTTTATCTTGGTCATATCATCTCTGCCAAGGGCATTGCCGTGAATCCTGAGAAGGTGTCTGCAATTGTGAATTGGGAACCTCCTCAGAACGTGAAGCAACTCCGTAGCTTCCTCGGTCTCGCAAGCTATTGTCGAAGATTCGTTGAAAACTTTTCTAAGATCGCGAAGCCTCTCTCAAATCTTCTCTAGAAGCACGTCAAGTACGTTTGGTCTCCGGAGTGTGACATTGCTTTCAACACTTTGAAAGAGTAATTGATCACTGCTCCAGTTCTAACTCCGCCTGATGAATCCAAGCCATATGAGGTCTTTTGTGATGCCCCTCTCCAAGGTCTTGGCGTAGTGTTGATGCAAGAGAAGAAAGTTGTTGCTTATACCTCTCGCCAGTTGAAGCCCAATGAAAAGAACTACCCCACTCATGACCTCGAGTTGGCGGCAGTTGTGCATGCTCTTTTGACTTGGAGACATCTCTTATTGGGAAGAAAAGTGGACATCTTCACTGACCACAAGAGTCTCAAGTACATCTTCACTCAGCCTAATCTCAACCTCAGGCAAACTCGATGGGTCGAAATGATTCAAGAGTATAATCCGAGTATCGAGTATACTCCAGGCAAGGCCAATGTGATTGCTGACGCATTGAGCACAAAGGCTTATTGCAACAGTCTGATTCTCAAGCCTTATCAACCCGAGCTTTGTGAAGCTTTCCGCAAACTTAATCTGCAAGTTGTTCCTCAAGGTTTCCTCGCCAACCTTCAAGTCTCTCCTACCTTGGAAGACCAGATTCGCCAAGCCCAGCTTCTTGATGCTATGGTGAAAAAGGTGAAGACTGGGATTGCCAAGAGTCAACCCAAGTACAAGTGTTACCGCCTTGATGACAAGGATACTCTCTTCTTCGAGGATCGTATTGTCGTGCCCAAAGGTGAACTTCGTAAAGTGATCATGAACGAGGCTCACAATTCTCTCCTCTCCATCCACCCTGGGAGCACGAAGATGTATCAGGACCTCAAGCAGGCTTATTGGTGGACTCGAATGAAGCGCGAGATTGCTCAATTCGTGAATGAATGTGATGTCTGCAGAAGAGTGAAGGCAGAACACCAAAGGCCAGCTGGTCTCCTCCAACCTCTTGCCATTCCAGAATGGAAGTTTGACCACATTGAAATGGACTTCGTGACTGGGTTTCCAAAGTCCAAGCGTGGCAATGATGTTATATTCGTTGTCATCGACAAACTCACCAAAGTGGCTCACTTTCTGCCTATCAAAGAGTCAATCACTGTAGCACAATTGGCGGAGCTCTATACCTCTCGAATTGTCTCTCTGCATAGTATTCCACAAGTGATCTCTTCAGACCGTGGCAGCATCTTTACCTCCAAGTTTTGGGATTCTTTTCAGAAGGCGATGGGCACCAACATCCGCTTCAGCACAGCTTTCCATCCTCAAACTAGCGGTCAAGTCGAGCGTGTCAACCAGATTCTTGAAGATATGCTCAGGGCTTGTGTGATCTCCTTCGGCATGAAGTGGGAGGATTGTCTTCCATATGCTGAATTCTCCTACAACAACAGTTTTCAAGCAAGTTCGGGAAAGGCCCCATTTGAAATTCTATATGGCAGGAAGTGTCGTACCCCTCTCAACTGGTCTGAAACCGGTGAACGTCGGCTTTTGGGTAATGACTTAATCACAGAGGTAGAGGAAATGTGCAAAGTCATTCGAGATAACCTCAAAGCAGCACAATCCCGCCAGAAGAGCTACTATGACAGTAAGCACCGTGATTTGGCTTTCGAGATCGGAGATCATGTTTACCTCCGCGTCTCTCCTATGAAAGGTACTCGTTGCTTCGGTATCAAAGGGAAGCTTGTCCCCAGATACGTGGGACCTTTCAAGATTGTCAGCAAGAGAGGCGATCTCGCCTATCAACTCGAGCTTCCTTCAAACTTTGCAAATGTTCATGATGTGTTCCATGTCTCTCAGCTCCGAAAGTGCTTCAAGACTCCTGACCGCACCGTCAACTTCGAAGACATTGAGCTCCAAGAAGATCTCTCCTATCGTGAGCACCCTGTTGCTATTCTCGAAGAGACTGAACGCAAGACTCGCAACAAGTCAATCAAATTCCTCAAACTCAAGTGGTCACACCATTCCGACCGTGAAGCTACCTGGGAACGCGAGGATCACCTCCGTTCTGAATACCCGGCGTTCTTTCAGTCCTAGATCTCGGGACGAGATCCTTTCGTAGTGGTGGAGTGTTGTAACACCCCGGATATGACTTACCCAATTTGTACTCCAACTCTTGCCGTTCCGGCGTTAAGTTATTTTATTTTATTTTCTCGAGTTCGGGTTTTTGTCTCCGTGTGTTGTTGTCGTTGTCATGCATCTCATATCATGTCATCGTGTGCATTGCATTTGCATACGTGTTCTTCTGATGCATTCGAGCATTTTCCCCGTTGTTCGTTTTGCAATCCGGTGCTTCGTTCTCCTCCGGTGGTCATTTCTACCTTTCTTTCGTGTGTGGGGATTAAACATTTCCGGATTGGACCGAGACTTGCCAAGCGGCCTTGGTTTACTACCGGTAGACCGCCTGTCAAGTTTCGTACCATTTGGACTTCGTTTGATACTCGAACGGTTAACCGAGGGACCGAAAAGGCCTCGTGTGTGTTGCAGCCCAACACTCCTCCAATTTGGCCCAAAACCCACCTAAACCCTCTCCATCATCTAGAGCATTTGATCACGATCGCGTGGCCGAAAACTGCACTCCATTTGGAGCTTCCTAGCTCCCTCTACCTATAAATATGTGTCTCCCCCCGAATTTTCAGATCTTCCCCTACCCTAACCCTAGTCTCCGTCCTCCTCCAGCCGTCGGACGTGTCCAACCGGGCCGGACACGTCCGCCCCGCTCCCCCAGCCTCTCTCCTCCCGCCACGTGGCCGCCGGCCGCCTCTAGCCGCCGCGGGCCCGCACGCCCATCCGCGGCCCTCCGCCGCGCGCCACCGGGCCACACCTCCTGCGCCTCACCCGCCGCCCGGGCGCGCCTCGCCCGACCTCGCCAGGACGCCGGCTCGCCGCCGCACGCCCACTGCG